>NW_027460262.1:0-143622 GCF_050947875.1 Dermacentor variabilis
CATGGATTTGTGCCAAAACGCGTTTTAAGCATGCGCATGCATCTTTTGGTAGACGCGGACGCAGGTTTTCTGCAAAACCACACGATATGCATGCAAATGGTGCTTTTGGCAGAACGCGCGTGTGGATTTCTACCAAACGACGTGAAAAGCATGCCGATGCTGCTCTTTTAGCACCCGCACATGGATTTGTGCCAAAACGCGTTTTAAGCATGCGCATGCATCTATTGGTAGACGCGGACGCAGTTTCTGCAAAACCACACGATATGCATGCAAATGGTTGCTTTTGGCAGAACGCGCCGCGTGTATTTCTACCAAACGACGTGAAAAGCATGCCGATGCTGCTCTTTTTAACATCCGCACTTGGATTTGTGCCAAAGCGCGTTTTTAAGCATGCGCATGCATCTTTTGGTAGACGCGGACGCAGTTTTCTGCAAAAACCACACGATAGGCATGCAAATGGTGCTTTTGGCAGAACGCGCGTGTGGATTTCTACCAAACGACGTGAAAAGCAGCCGATGCTGCCTCTTTTTAGCACCCGCACATGGATTTGTGCCAAAACGCGTTTTAAGCATGCGCATGCATCTTTTGGTAGACGCGGACGCAGTTTCTGCAAAACCACACGATAATGCATGCAAATGGTGCTTTTGGCAGAACGCGCGCGTGGATTTCTACCAAACGACGTGAAAAGCATGCCGAGCTGCTCTTTTTAACATCCGCACATGGATTTGTGCCAAAACGCGTTTTTAGCATGCACAGCATCTTTTGGTAGACGCGGACGCAGTTTTCTGCAAAACCACACGATATGCATGCAAATGGTGCTTTGGCAGAACGCGCGTGTGGATTTCTACCAAACGACGTGAAAAGCATGCCGATGCTGCTCTTTTTAACATCCGCACATGGATTTTGTGCCAAAGCGCGTTTTAAGCATGCGCATGCATCTTTTGGTAGACGCGGACGCAGTTTTCTGCAAAACCACACGATAGGCATGCAAATGGTGCTTTTGGCAGAACGCGCGTGTGGATTTCTACCAAACGACGTGAAAAGCATGCCGATGCTGCTCTTTTTAGCACCCGCACATGGATTTGTGCCAAAACGCGTTTTAAGCATGCGCATGCATCTTTTGGTAGACGCGGACGCAGTTTTCTGCAAAACCACACGATATGCATGCAAATGGTGCTTTTGGCAGAACGCGCGCGTGGATTTCTACCAAACGACGTGAAAAGCATGCCGATGCTGCTCTTTTTAACATCCGCACATGGATTTGTGCCAAAACGCGTTTTTAGCATGCACATGCATCTTTTGGTAGACGCGGACGCAGTTTTCTGCAAAACCACACGATATGCATGCAAATGGTGCTTTTGGCAGAACGCGCGTGTGGATTTCTACCAAACGACGTGAAAAGCATGCCGATGCTGCTCTTTTTAACATCCGCACATGGATTTGTGCCAAAGCGCGTTTTAAGCATGCGCATGCATCTTTTGGTAGACGCGGACGCAGTTTTCTGCAAAACCACACGATAGGCATGCAAATGGTGCTTTTGGCAGAACGCGCGTGTGGATTTCTACCAAACGACGTGAAAAGCATGCCGATGCTGCTCTTTTTAGCACCCGCACATGGATTTGTGCCAAAACGCGTTTTAAGCATGCGCATGCATCTTTTGGTAGACGCGGACGCAGTTTTCTGCAAAACCACACGATATGCATGCAAATGGTGCTTTTGGCAGAACGCGCGCGTGGATTTCTACCAAACGACGTGAAAAGCATGCCGATGCTGCTCTTTTTAACATCCGCACATGGATTTGTGCCAAAGCGCGTTTTAAGCATGCGCATGCATCTTTTGGTAGACGCGGACGCAGTTTTCTGCAAAACCACACGATAGGCATGCAAATGGTGCTTTTGGCAGAACGCGCGTGTGGATTTCTACCAAACGACGTGAAAAGCATGCCGATGCTGCTCTTTTTAGCACCCGCACATGGATTTGTGCCAAAACGCGTTTTAAGCATGCGCATGCATCTTTTGGTAGACGCGGACGCAGTTTTCTGCAAAACCACACGATATGCATGCAAATGGTGCTTTTGGCAGAACGCGCGCGTGGATTTCTACCAAACGACGTGAAAAGCATGCCGATGCTGCTCTTTTTAACATCCGCACATGGATTTGTGCCAAAACGCGTTTTAAGGATGCGCATGCATCTTTTGGTAGACGCGGACGCAGTTTTCTGCAAAACCACACGATAGGCATGCAAATGGTGCTTTTGGCAGAACGCGCGCGTGGATTTCTACCAAACGACGTGAAAAGCATGCCGATGCTGCTCTTTTTAGCACCCGCACATGGATTTGTGCCAAAACGCGTTTTTAGCATGCACATGCATCTTTTGGTAGACGCGGACGCAGGTTTCTGCAAAACCACACGATATGCATCAAAATGGTGCTTTTGGCAGAACGCGCGCGTGGATTTCTACCAAACGACGTGAAAAGCATGCCGATGCTGCTCTTTTTAACATCCGCACATGGATTTGTGCCAAAGCGCGTTTTAAGCATGCGCATGCATCTTTTGGTAGAGGCGGACGCAGTTTTCTGCAAAACCACACGATAGGCATGCAAATGGTGCTTTTGGCAGAACGCGCGTGTGGATTTCTACCAAACGACGTGAAAAGCATGCCGATGCTGCTCTTTTTAGCACCCGCACATGGATTTGTGCCAAAACGTGTTTTTAGCATGCGCATGCATCTTTTGGTAGACGCGGACGCAGTTTTCTGCAAAACCACACGATATGCATCAAAATGGTGCTTTTGGCAGAACGCGCGTGTGGATTTCTACCAAACGACGTGAAAAGCATGCCGATGCTGCTCTTTTTAACATCCGCACATGGATTTGTGCCAAAGCGCGTTTTAAGCATGCGCATGCATCTTTTGGTAGACGCGGACGCAGTTTTCTGCAAAACCACACGATAGGCATGCAAATGGTGCTTTTGGCAGAACGCGCGTGTGGATTTCTACCAAACGACGTGAAAAGCATGCCGATGCTGCTCTTTTTAGCACCCGCACATAGATTTGTGCCAAAACGCGTTTTAAGCATGCGCATGCATCTTTTGGTAGACGCGGACGCAGTTTTCTGCAAAACCACACGATATGCATGCAAATGGTGCTTTTGGCAGAACGCGCGCGTGGATTTCTACCAAACGACGTGAAAAGCATGCCGATGCTGCTCTTTTTAACATCCGCACATGGATTTGTGCCAAAACGCGTTTTTAGCATGCGCATGCATCTTTTGGTAGACGCGGACGCAGTTTTCTGCAAAACCACACGATATGCATGCAAATGGTGCTTTTGGCAGAACGCGCGTGTGGATTTCTACCAAACGACGTGAAAAGCATGCCGATGCTGCTCTTTTTAACATCCGCACATGGATTTGTGCCAAAGCGCGTTTTAAGCATGCGCATGCATCTTTTGGTAGACGCGGACGCAGTTTTCTGCAAAACCACACGATAGGCATGCAAATGGTGCTTTTGGCAGAACGCGCGTGTGGATTTCTACCAAACGACGTGAAAAGCATGCCGATGCTGCTCTTTTTAGCACCCGCACATGGATTTGAGCCAAAACGCGTTTTAAGCATGCGCATGCATCTTTTGGTAGACGCGGACGCAGTTTTCTGCATAACCACACGATATGCATGCAAATGGTGCTTTTGGCAGAACGCGCGCGTGGATTTCTACCAAACGACGTGAAAAGCATGCCGATGCTGCTCTTTTTACCATCCGCACATGGATTTGTGCCAAAGCGCGTTTTAAGCATGCGCATGCATCTTTTGGTAGACGCGGACGCAGTTTTCTGCAAAACCACACGATAGGCATGCAAATGGTGCTTTTGGCAGAACGCGCGCGTGGATTTCTACCAAACGACGTGAAAAGCATGCCGATGCTGCTCTTTTTAGCACCCGCACATGGATTTGTGCCAAAACGCGTTTTTAGCATGCACATGCATCTTTTGGTAGACGCGGACGCAGTTTTCTGCAAAACCACACGATATGCATGCAAATGGTGCTTTTGGCAGAACGCGCGTGTGGATTTCTACCAAACGACGTGAAAAGCATGCCGATGCTGCTCTTTTTAACATCCGCACATGGATTTGTGCCAAAGCGCGTTTTAAGCATGCGCATGCATCTTTTGGTAGACGCGGACGCAGTTTTCTGCAAAACCACACGATAGGCATGCAAATGGTGCTTTTGGCAGAACGCGCGTGTGGATTTCTACCAAACGACGTGAAAAGCATGCCGATGCTGCTCTTTTTAGCACCCGCACATGGATTTGTGCCAAAACGCGTTTTAAGCATGCGCATGCATCTTTTGGTAGACGCGGACGCAGTTTTCTGCAAAACCACACGATATGCATGCAAATGGTGCTTTTGGCAGAACGCGCGCGTGGATTTCTACCAAACGACGTGAAAAGCATGCCGATGCTGCTCTTTTTAACATCCGCACATGGATTTGTGCCAAAGCGCGTTTTAAGCATGCGCATGCATCTTTTGGTAGACGCGGACGCAGTTTTCTGCAAAACCACACGATAGGCATGCGAATGGTGCTTTTGGCAGAACGCACGTGTGGATTTCTACCAAACGACGTGAAAAGCATGCCGATGCTGCTCTTTTTAGCACCCGCACATGGATTTGTGCCAAAACGCGTTTTAAGCATGCGCATGCATCTTTTGGTAGACGCGGACGCAGTTTTCTGCAAAACCACACGATAGGCATGCAAATGGTGCTTTTGGCAGAACGCGCGTGTGGATTTCTACCAAACGACGTGAAAAGCATGCCGATGCTGCTCTTTTTAGCACCCGCACATGGATTTGTGCCAAAACGCGTTTTAAGCATGCGCATGCATCTTTTGGTAGACGCGGACGCAGTTTTCTGCAAAACCACACGATATGCATGCAAATGGTGCTTTTGGCAGAACGCGCGCGTGGATTTCTACCAAACGACGTGAAAAGCATGCCGATGCTGCTCTTTTTAACATCCGCACATGGATTTGTGCCAAAACGCGTTTTTAGCATGCACATGCATCTTTTGGTAGACGCGGACGCAGTTTTCTGCAAAACCACACGATATGCATGCAAATGGTGCTTTTGGCAGAACGCGCGTGTGGATTTCTACCAAACGACGTGAAAAGCATGCCGATGCTGCTCTTTTTAACATCCGCACATGGATTTGTGCCAAAGCGCGTTTTAAGCATGCGCATGCATCTTTTGGTAGACGCGGACGCAGTTTTCTGCAAAACCACACGATAGGCATGCAAATGGTGCTTTTGGCAGAACGCGCGTGTGGATTTCTACCAAACGACGTGAAAAGCATGCCGATGCTGCTCTTTTTAGCACCCGCACATGGATTTGTGCCAAAACGCGTTTTAAGCATGCGCATGCATCTTTTGGTAGACGCGGACGCAGTTTTCTGCAAAACCACACGATATGCATGCAAATGGTGCTTTTGGCAGAACGCGCGCGTGGATTTCTACCAAACGACGTGAAAAGCATGCCGATGCTGCTCTTTTTAACATCCGCACATGGATTTGTGCCAAAGCGCGTTTTAAGCATGCGCATGCATCTTTTGGTAGACGCGGACGCAGTTTTCTGCAAAACCACACGATAGGCATGCGAATGGTGCTTTTGGCAGAACGCACGTGTGGATTTCTACCAAACGACGTGAAAAGCATGCCGATGCTGCTCTTTTTAGCACCCGCACATGGATTTGTGCCAAAACGCGTTTTAAGCATGCGCATGCATCTTTTGGTAGACGCGGACGCAGTTTTCTGCAAAACCACACGATAGGCATGCAAATGGTGCTTTTGGCAGAACGCGCGTGTGGATTTCTACCAAACGACGTGAAAAGCATGCCGATGCTGCTCTTTTTAGCACCCGCACATGGATTTGTGCCAAAACGCGTTTTAAGCATGCGCATGCATCTTTTGGTAGACGCGGACGCAGTTTTCTGCAAAACCACACGATATGCATGCAAATGGTGCTTTTGGCAGAACGCGCGCGTGGATTTCTACCAAACGACGTGAAAAGCATGCCGATGCTGCTCTTTTTAACATCCGCACATGGATTTGTGCCAAAACGCGTTTTTAGCATGCACATGCATCTTTTGGTAGACGCGGACGCAGTTTTCTGCAAAACCACACGATATGCATGCAAATGGTGCTTTTGGCAGAACGCGCGTGTGGATTTCTACCAAACGACGTGAAAAGCATGCCGATGCTGCTCTTTTTAGCACCCGCACATGGATTTGTGCCAAAACGCGTTTTAAGCATGCGCATGCATCTTTTGGTAGACGCGGACGCAGTTTCCTGCAAAACCACACGATATGCATGCAAATGGTGCTTTTGGCAGAACGCGCGCGTGGATTTCTACCAAACGACGTGAAAAGCATGCCGATGCTGCTCTTTTTACCATCCGCACATGGATTTGTGCCAAAACGCGTTTTTAGCATGCACATGCATCTTTTGGTAGACGCGGACGCAGTTTTCTGCAAAACCACACGATATGCATGCAAATGGTGCTTTTGGCAGAACGCGCGTGTGGATTTCTACCAAACGACGTGAAAAGCATGCCGATGCTGCTCTTTTTAACATCCGCACATGGATTTGTGCCAAAGCGCGTTTTAAGCATGCGCATGCATCTTTTGGTAGACGCGGACGCAGTTTTCTGCAAAACCACACGATAGGCATGCAAATGGTGCTTTTGGCAGAACGCGCGTGTGGATTTCTACCAAACGACGTGAAAAGCATGCCGATGCTGCTCTTTTTAGCACCCGCACATGGATTTGTGCCAAAACGCGTTTAAAGCATGCGCATGCATCTTTTGGTAGACGCGGACGCAGTTTTCTGCAAAACCACACGATATGCATGCAAATGGTGCTTTTGGCAGAACGCGCGCGTGGATTTCTACCAAACGACGTGAAAAGCATGCCGATGCTGCTCTTTTTAACATCCGCACATGGATTTGTGCCAAAGCGCGTTTTAAGCATGCGCATGCATCTTTTGGTAGACGCGGACGCAGTTTTCTGCAAAACCACACGATAGGCATGCAAATGGTGCTTTTGGCAGAACGCGCGTGTGGATTTCTACCAAACGACGTGAAAAGCATGCCGATGCTGCTCTTTTTAGCACCCGCACATGGATTTGTGCCAAAACGCGTTTTAAGCATGCGCATGCATCTTTTGGTAGACGCGGACGCAGTTTTCTGCAAAACCACACGATATGCATGCAAATGGTGCTTTTGGCAGAACGCGCGCGTGGATTTCTACCAAACGACGTGAAAAGCATGCCGATGCTGCTCTTTTTAACATCCGCACATGGATTTGTGCCAAAGCGCGTTTTAAGCATGCGCATGCATCTTTTGGTAGACGCGGACGCAGTTTTCTGCAAAACCACACGATAGGCATGCGAATGGTGCTTTTGGCAGAACGCGCGTGTGGATTTCTACCAAACGACGTGAAAAGTGCTGCTCTTTTTAGCACCCGCACATGGATTTGTGCCAAAACGCGTTTTAAGCATGCGCATGCATCTTTTGGTAGACGCGGACGCAGTTTTCTGTAAAACCACACGATATGCATGCAAATGGTGCTTTTGGCAGAACGCGCGCGTGGATTTCTACCAAACGACGTGAAAAGCATGCCGATGCTGCTCTTTTTAACATCCGCACATGGATTTGTGCCAAAGCGCGTTTTAAGCATGCGCATGCATCTTTTGGTAGACGCGGACGCAGTTTTCTGCAAAACCACACGATAGGCATGCAAATGGTGCTTTTGGCAGAACGCGCGTGTGGATTTCTACCAAACGACGTGAAAAGCATGCCGATGCTGCTCTTTTTAGCACCCGCACATGGATTTGTGCCAAAACGCGTTTTAAGCATGCGCATGCATCTTTTGGTAGACGCGGACGCAGTTTTCTGCAAAACCACACGATATGCATGCAAATGGTGCTTTTGGCAGAACGCGCCCGTGGATTTCTACCAAACGACGTGAAAAGCATGCCGATGCTGCTCTTTTTAACATCCGCACATGGATTTGTGCCAAAGCGCGTTTTAAGCATGCGCATGCATCTTTTGGTAGACGCGGACGCAGTTTTCTGCAAAACCACACGATAGGCATGCGAATGGTGCTTTTGGCAGAACGCACGTGTGGATTTCTACCAAACGACGTGAAAAGCATGCCGATGCTGCTCTTTTTAGCACCCGCACATGGATTTGTGCCAAAACGCGTTTTAAGCATGCGCATGCATCTTTTGGTAGACGCGGACGCAGTTTTCTGCAAAACCACACGATATGCATGCAAATGGTGCTTTTGGCAGAACGCGCGCGTGGATTTCTACCAAACGACGTGAAAAGCATGCCGATGCTGCTCTTTTTAACATCCGCACATGGATTTGTGCCAAAGCGCGTTTTAAGCATGCGCATGCATCTTTTGGTAGACGCGGACGCAGTTTCCGCAAAACCACACGATAGGCATGCAAATGGTGCTTTTGACAGAACGCGCGTGTGGATTTCTACCAAACGACGTGAAAAGCATGCCGATGCTGCTCTTTTTAGCACCCGCACATGGATTTGTGCCAAAACGCGTTTTAAGCATGCGCATGCATCTTTTGGTAGACGCGGACGCAGTTTTCTGCAAAACCACACGATATGCATGCTTTTGGCAGAACGCGCGCGTGGATTTCTACCAAACGACGTGAAAAGCATGCCGATGCTGCTCTTTTTAGCACCCGCACATGGATTTGTGCCAAAACGCGTTTTAAGCATGCGCATGCATCTTTTGGTAGACGCGGACGCAGTTTTCTGCAAAACCACACGATATGCATGCAAATGGTGCTTTTGGCAGAACGCGCGCGTGGATTTCTACCAAACGACGTGAAAAGCATGCCGATGCTGCTCTTTTTAACATCCGCACATGGATTTGTGCCAAAGCGCGTTTTAAGCATGCGCATGCATCTTTTGGTAGACGCGGACGCAGTTTTCTGCAAAACCACACGATAGGCATGCAAATGGTGCTTTTGGCAGAACGCGCGTGTGGATTTCTACCAAACGACGTGAAAAGCATGCCGATGCTGCTCTTTTTAGCACCCGCACATGGATTTGTGCCAAAACGCGTTTTAAGCATGCGCATGCATCTTTTGGTAGACGCGGACGCAGTTTTCTGCAAAACCACACGATATGCATGCAAATGGTGCTTTTGGCAGAACGCGCGTGTGGATTTCTACCAAACGACGTGAAAAGCATGCCGATGCTGCTCTTTTTAACATCCGCACATGGATTTGTGCCAAAGCGCGTTTTAAGCATGCGCATGCATCTTTTGGTAGACGCGGACGCAGTTTTCTGCAAAACCACACGATAGGCATGCGAATGGTGCTTTTGGCAGAACGCACGTGTGGATTTCTACCAAACGACGTGAAAAGCATGCCGATGCTGCTCTTTTTAGCACCCGCACATGGATTTGTGCCAAAACGCGTTTTAAGCATGCGCATGCATCTTTTGGTAGACGCGGACGCAGTTTTCTGCAAAACCACACGATATGCATGCAAATGGTGCTTTTGGCAGAACGCGCGCGTGGATTTCTACCAAACGACGTGAAAAGCATGCCGATGCTGCTCTTTTTAACATCCGCACATGGATTTGTGCCAAAGCGCGTTTTAAGCATGCGCATGCATCTTTTGGTAGACGCGGACGCAGTTTTCTGCAAAACCACACGATAGGCATGCAAATGGTGCTTTTGACAGAACGCGAGTGTGGATTTCTACCAAACGACGTGAAAAGCATGCCGATGCTGCTCTTTTTAGCACCCGCACATGGATTTGTGCCAAAACGCGTTTTAAGCATGCGCATGCATCTTTTGGTAGACGCGGACGCAGTTTTCTGCAAAACCACACGATATGCATGCTTTTGGCAGAACGCGCGCGTGGATTTCTACCAAACGACGTGAAAAGCATGCCGATGCTGCTCTTTTTAACATCCGCACATGGATTTGTGCCAAAACGCGTTTTAAGCATGCGCATGCATCTTTTGGTAGACGCGGACGCAGTTTTCTGCAAAACCACACGATAGGCATGCAAATGGTGCTTTTGGCAGAACGCGCGTGTGGATTTCTACCAAACGACGTGAAAAGCATGCCGATGCTGCTCTTTTTAACATCCGCACATGGATTTGTGCCAAAGCGCGTTTTAAGCATGCGCATGCATCTTTTGGTAGACGCGGACGCAGTTTTCTGCAAAACCACACGATAGGCATGCAAATGGTGCTTTTGGCAGAACGCGCGTGTGGATTTCTACCAAACGACGTGAAAAGCATGCCGATGCTGCTCTTTTTAGCACCCGCACATGGATTTGTGCCAAAACGCGTTTTTAGCATGCGCATGCATCTTTTGGTAGACGCGGACGCAGTTTTCTGCAAAACCACACGATAGGCATGCAAATGGTGCTTTTGGCAGAACGCGCGTGTGGATTTCTACCAAACGACGTGAAAAGCATGCCGATGCTGCTCTTTTTAGCACCCCCACATGGATTTGTGCCAAAACGCGTTTTAAGCATGCGCATGCATCTTTTGGTAGACGCGGACGCAGTTTTCTGCAAAACCACACGATAGGCATGCAAATGGTGCTTTTGGCAGAACGCGCGTGTGGATTTCTACCAAACGACGTGAAAAGCATGCCGATGCTGCTCTTTTTAACATCCGCACATGGATTTGTGCCAAAGCGCGTTTTAAGCATGCGCATGCATCTTTTGGTAGACGCGGACGCAGTTTTCGGCAAAACCACACGATAGGCATGCAAATGGTGCTTTTGGCAGAACGCGCGTGTGGATTTCTACCAAACGACGTGAAAAGCATGCCGATGCTGCTCTTTTTAGCACCCGCACATGGATTTGTGCCAAAACGCGTTTTTAGCATGCGCATGCATCTTTTGGTAGACGCGGACGCAGTTTTCTGCAAAACCACACGATAGGCATGCAAATGGTGCTTTTGGCAGAACGCGCGTGTGGATTTCTACCAAACGACGTGAAAAGCATGCCGATGCTGCTCTTTTTAGCACCCGCACATGGATTTGTGCCAAAACGCGTTTTAAGCATGCGCATGCATCTTTTGGTAGACGCGGACGCAGTTTTCTGCAAAACCACACGATAGGCATGCAAATGGTGCTTTTGGCAGAACGCGCGTGTGGATTTCTACCAAACGACGTGAAAAGCATGCCGATGCTGCTCTTTTTAGCACCCGCACATGGATTTGCGCCAAAACGCGTTTTAAGCATGCGCATGCATCTTTTGGTAGACGCGGACGCAGTTTTCTGCAAAACCACACGATATGCATGCAAATGGTGCTTTTGGCAGAACGCGCGTGTGGATTTCTACCAAACGACGTGAAAAGCATGCCGATGCTGCTCTTTTTAACATCCGCACATGGATTTGTTCCAAAGCGCGTTTTAAGCATGCGCATGCATCTTTTGGTAGACGCGGACGCAGTTTTCGGCAAAACCACACGATAGGCATGCAAATGGTGCTTTTGGCAGAACGCGCGTGTGGATTTCTACCAAACGACGTGAAAAGCATGCCGATGCTGCTCTTTTTAGCACCCGCACATGGATTTGTGCCAAAACGCGTTTTTAGCATGCGCATGCATCTTTTGGTAGACGCGGACGCAGTTTTCTGCAAAACCACACGATAGGCATGCAAATGGTGCTTTTGGCAGAACGCGCGTGTGGATTTCTACCAAACGACGTGAAAAGCATGCCGATGCTGCTCTTTTTAGCACCCGCACATGGATTTGTGCCAAAACGCGTTTTAAGCATGCGCATGCATCTTTTGGTAGACGCGGACGCAGTTTTCTGCAAAACCACACGATAGGCATGCAAATGGTGCTTTTGGCAGAACGCGCGTGTGGATTTCTACCAAACGACGTGAAAAGCATGCCGATGCTGCTCTTTTTAGCACCCGCACATGGATTTGTGCCAAAACGCGTTTTAAGCATGCGCATGCATCTTTTGGTAGACGCGGACGCAGTTTTCTGCAAAACCACACGATATGCATGCAAATGGTGCTTTTGGCAGAACGCGCGCGTGGATTTCTACCAAACGACGTGAAAAGCATGCCGATGCTGCTCTTTTTAGCACCCGCACATGGATTTGTGCCAAAACGCGTTTTAAGCATGCGCATGCATCTTTTGGTAGACGCGGACGCAGTTTTCTGCATAACCACACGATATGCATGCAAATGGTGCTTTTGGCAGAACGCGCGCGTGGATTTCTACCAAACGACGTGAAAAGCATGCCGATGCTGCTCTTTTTAACATCCGCACATGGATTTGTGCCAAAGCGCGTTTTAAGCATGCGCATGCATCTTTTGGTAGACGCGGACGCAGTTTTCTGCAAAACCACACGATAGGCATGCAAATGGTGCTTTTGGCAGAACGCGCGTGTGGATTTCTACCAAACGACGTGAAAAGCATGCCGATGCTGCTCTTTTTAGCACCCGCACATGGATTTGTGCCAAAACGCGTTTTTAGCATGCGCATGCATCTTTTGGTAGACGCGGACGCAGTTTTCTGCAAAACCACACGATAGGCATGCAAATGGTGCTTTTGGCAGAACGCGCGTGTGGATTTCTACCAAACGACGTGAAAAGCATGCCGATGCTGCTCTTTTTAGCACCCGCACATGGATTTGTGCCAAAACGCGTTTTAAGCATGCGCATGCATCTTTTGGTAGACGCGGACGCAGTTTTCTGCAAAACCACACGATATGCATGCAAAGTGTGCTTTTGGCAGAACGCGCGCGTGGATTTCTACCAAACGACGTGAAAAGCATGCCGATGCTGCTCTTTTTAACATCCGCACATGGATTTGTGCCAAAGCGCGTTTTAAGCATGCGCATGCATCTTTTGGTAGACGCGGACGCAGTTTTCTGCAAAACCACACGATAGGCATGCGAATGGTGCTTTTGGCAGAACGCACGTGTGGATTTCTACCAAACGACGTGAAATGCATGCCGATGCTGCTCTTTTTAGCACCCGCACATGGATTTGTGCCAAAACGCGTTTTAAGCATGCGCATGCATCTTTTGGTAGACGCGGACGCAGTTTTCTGCAAAACCACACGATATGCATGCAAATGGTGCTTTTGGCAGAACGCGCGCGTGGATTTCTACCAAACGACGTGAAAAGCATGCCGATGCTGCTCTTTTTAACATCCGCACATGGATTTGTGCCAAAGCGCGTTTTAAGCATGCGCATGCATCTTTTGGTAGACGCGGACGCAGTTTTCTGCAAAACCACACGATAGGCATGCAAATGGTGCTTTTGGCAGAACGCGCGCGTGGATTTCTACCAAACGACGTGAAAAGCATGCCGATGCTGCTCTTTTTAGCACCCGCACATGGATTTGTGCCAAAACGCGTTTTAAGCATGCGCATGCATCTTTTGGTAGACGCGGACGCAGTTTTCTGCATAACCACACGATATGCATGCAAATGGTGCTTTTGGCAGAACGCGCGCGTGGATTTCTACCAAACGACGTGAAAAGCATGCCGATGCTGCTCTTTTTAGCACCCGCACATGGATTTGTGCCAAAACGCGTTTTTAGCATGCGCATGCATCTTTTGGTAGACGCGGACGCAGTTTTCTGCAAAACCACACGATATGCATGCAAATGGTGCTTTTCGCAGAACGCGCGTGTGGATTTCTACCAAACGACGTGAAAAGCACCCTGATGCTGCTCTTTTTAGCACCCGCACATGGATTTGTGCCAAAACGCGTTTTAAGCATGCGCATGCATCTTTTGGTAGACGCGGACGCAGTTTTCTGCAAAACCACACGATATGCATGCAAATGGTGCTTTTGGCAGAACGCGCGCGTGGATTTCTACCAAACGACGTGAAAAGCATGCCGACGCTGCTCTTTTTAACATCCGCATATGGATTTGTGCCAAAGCGCGTTTTAAGCATGCGCATGCATCTTTTGGTAGACGCGGACGCAGTTTTCTGCAAAACCACACGATATGCATGCAAATGGTGCTTTTGGCAGAACGCGCGCGTGGATTTCTACCAAACGACGTGAAAGGCATGCCGATGCTGCTCTTTTTAACATCCGCACATGGATTTGTGCCAAAGCGCGTTTTAAGCATGCGCATGCATCTTTTGGTAGACGCGGACGCAGTTTTCTGCAAAACCACACGATAGGCATGCAAATGGTGCTTTTGGCAGAACGCGCGTGTGGATTTCTACCAAACGACGTGAAAAGCATGCCGATGCTGCTCTTTTTAGCACCCGCACATGGATTTGTGCCAAAACGCGTTTTAAGCATGCGCATGCATCTTTTGGTAGACGCGGACGGAGTTTTCTGCAAAACCACACGATAGGCATGCAAATGGTGCTTTTGGCAGAACGCGCGTGTGGATTTCTACCAAACGACGTGAAAAGCATGCCGATGCTGCTCTTTTTAGCACCCGCACATGGATTTGTGCCAAAACGCGTTTTAAGCATGCGCATGCATCTTTTGGTAGACGCGGACGCAGTTTTCTGCAAAACCACACGATATGCATGCAAATGGTGCTTTTGGCAGAACGCGCGCGTGGATTTCTACCAAACGACGTGAAAAGCATGCCGATGCTGCTCTTTTTAACATCCGCACATGGATTTGTGCCAAAACGCGTTTTTAGCATGCACATGCATCTTTTGGTATACGCGGACGCAGTTTTCTGCAAAACCACACGATATGCATGCAAATGGTGCTTTTGGCAGAACGCGCGTGTGGATTTCTACCAAACGACGTGAAAAGCATGCCGATGCTGCTCTTTTTAACATCCGCACATGGATTTGTGCCAAAGCGCGTTTTAAGCATGCGCATGCATCTTTTGGTAGACGCGGACGCAGTTTTCTGCAAAACCACACGATAGGCATGCAAATGGTGCTTTTGGCAGAACGCGCGTGTGGATTTCTACCAAACGACGTGAAAAGCATGCCGATGCTGCTCTTTTTAGCACCCGCACATGGATTTGTGCCAAAACGCGTTTTAAGCATGCGCATGCATCTTTTGGTAGACGCGGACGCAGTTTTCTGCAAAACCACACGATAGGCATGCAAATGGTGCTTTTGGCAGAACGCGCGTGTGGATTTCTACCAAACGACGTGAAAAGCATGCCGATGCTGCTCTTTTTAGCACCCGCACATGGATTTGTGCCAAAACGCGTTTTAAGCATGCGCATGCATCTTTTGGTAGACGCGGACGCAGTTTTCTGCAAAACCACACGATATGCATGCAAATGGTGCTTTTGGCAGAACGCGCGTGTGGATTTCTACCAAACGACGTGAAAAGCATGCCGATGCTGCTCTTTTTAACATCCGCACATGGATTTGTGCCAAAGCGCGTTTTAAGCATTGCGCATGCATCTTTTGGTAGACGCGGACGCAGTTTTCGGCAAAACCACACGATAGGCATGCAAATGGTGCTTTTGGCAGAACGCGCGTGTGGATTTCTACCAAACGACGTGAAAAGCATGCCGATGCTGCTCTTTTTAGCACCCGCACATGGATTTGTGCCAAAACGCGTTTTTAGCATGCGCATGCATCTTTTGGTAGACGCGGACGCAGTTTTCTGCAAAACCACACGATAGGCATGCAAATGGTGCTTTTGGCAGAACGCGCGTGTGGATTTCTACCAAACGACGTGAAAAGCATGCCGATGCTGCTCTTTTTAGCACCCGCACATGGATTTGTGCCAAAACGCGTTTTAAGCATGCGCATGCATCTTTTGGTAGACGCGGACGCAGTTTTCTGCAAACCACACGATAGGCATGCAAATGGTGCTTTTGGCAGAACGCGCGTGTGGATTTCTACCAAACGACGTGAAAAGCATGCCGATGCTGCTCTTTTTAGCACCCGCACATGGATTTGTGCCAAAACGCGTTTTAAGCATGCGCATGCATCTTTTGGTAGACGCGGACGCAGTTTTCTGCAAAACCACACGATATGCATGCAAATGGTGCTTTTGGCAGAACGCGCGCGTGGATTTCTACCAAACGACGTGAAAAGCATGCCGATGCTGCTCTTTTTAGCACCCGCACATGGATTTGTGCCAAAACGCGTTTTAAGCATGCGCATGCATCTTTTGGTAGACGCGGACGCAGTTTTCTGCATAACCACACGATATGCATGCAAATGGTGCTTTTGGCAGAACGCGCGCGTGGATTTCTACCAAACGACGTGAAAAGCATGCCGATGCTGCTCTTTTTAACATCCGCACATGGATTTGTGCCAAAGCGCGTTTTAAGCATGCGCATGCATCTTTTGGTAGACGCGGACGCAGTTTTCTGCAAAACCACACGATAGGCATGCAAATGGTGCTTTTGGCAGAACGCGCGTGTGGATTTCTACCAAACGACGTGAAAAGCATGCCGATGCTGCTCTTTTTAGCACCCGCACATGGATTTGTGCCAAAACGCGTTTTTAGCATGCGCATGCATCTTTGGTAGACGCGGACGCAGTTTTCTGCAAAACCACACGATATGCATGCAAATGGTGCTTTTGGCAGAACGCGCGCGTGGATTTCTACCAAACGACGTGAAAAGCATGCCGATGCTGCTCATTTTAACATCCGCACATGGATTTGTGCCAAAGCGCGTTTTAAGCATGCGCATGCATCTTTTGGTAGACGCGGACGCAGTTTTCTGCAAAACCACACGATAGTCATGCAAATGGTGCTTTTGGCAGAACGCGCGCGTGGATTTCTACCAAACGACGTGAAAAGCATGCCGATGCTGCTCTTTTTAGCACCCGCACATGGATTTGTGCCAAAACGCGTTTTAAGCATGCGCATGCATCTTTTGGTAGACGCGGACGCAGTTTTTCTGCATAACCACACGATATGCATGCAAATGGTGCTTTTGGCAGAACGCGCGCGTGGATTTCTACCAAACGACGTGAAAAGCATGCCGATGCTGCTCTTTTTAGCACCCGCACATGGATTTGTGCCAAAACGCGTTTTTAGCATGCGCATGCATCTTTTGGTAGACGCGGACGCAGTTTTCTGCAAAACCACACGATATGCATGCAAATGGTGCTTTTCGCAGAACGCGCGTGTGGATTTCTACCAAACGACGTGAAAAGCACCCTGATGCTGCTCTTTTAGCACCCGCACATGGATTTGTGCCAAAACGCGTTTTAAGCATGCGCATGCATCTTTTGGTAGACGCGGACGCAGTTTTCTGCAAAACCACACGATATGCATGCAAATGGTGCTTTTGGCAGAACGCGCGCGTGGATTTCTACCAAACGACGTGAAAAGCATGCCGACGCTGCTCTTTTTAACATCCGCATATGGATTTGTGCCAAAGCGCGTTTTAAGCATGCGCATGCATCTTTTGGTAGACGCGGACGCAGTTTTCTGCAAAACCACACGATATGCATGCAAATGGTGCTTTTGGCAGAACGCGCGCGTGGATTTCTACCAAACGACGTGAAAAGCATGCCGATGCTGCTCTTTTTAACATCCGCACATGGATTTGTGCCAAAGCGCGTTTTAAGCATGCGCATGCATCTTTTGGTAGACGCGGACGCAGTTTTCTGCAAAACCACACGATAGGCATGCAAATGGTGCTTTTGGCAGAACGCGCGTGTGGATTTCTACCAAACGACGTGAAAAGCATGCCGATGCTGCTCTTTTTAGCACCCGCACATGGATTTGTGCCAAAACGCGTTTTAAGCATGCGCATGCATCTTTTGGTAGACGCGGACGGAGTTTTCTGCAAAACCACACGATAGGCATGCAAATGGTGCTTTTGGCAGAACGCGCGTGTGGATTTCTACCAAACGACGTGAAAAGCATGCCGATGCTGCTCTTTTAGCACCCGCACATGGATTTGTGCCAAAACGCGTTTTTAAGCATGCGCATGCATCTTTTGGTAGACGCGGACGCAGTTTTCTGCAAAACCACACGATATGCATGCAAATGGTGCTTTTGGCAGAACGCGCGCGTGGATTTCTACCAAACGACGTGAAAAGCATGCCGATGCTGCTCTTTTTAACATCCGCACATGGATTTGTGCCAAAACGCGTTTTTAGCATGCACATGCATCTTTTGGTATACGCGGACGCAGTTTTCTGCAAAACCACACGATATGCATGCAAATGGTGCTTTTGGCAGAACGCGCGTGTGGATTTCTACCAAACGACGTGAAAAGCATGCCGATGCTGCTCTTTTTAACATCCGCACATGGATTTGTGCCAAAGCGCGTTTTAAGCATGCGCATGCATCTTTTGGTAGACGCGGACGCAGTTTTCTGCAAAACCACACGATAGGCATGCAAATGGTGCTTTTGGCAGAACGCGCGTGTGGATTTCTACCAAACGACGTGAAAAGCATGCCGATGCTGCTCTTTTTAGCACCCGCACATGGATTTGTGCCAAAACGCGTTTTAAGCATGCGCATGCATCTTTTGGTAGACGCGGACGCAGTTTTCTGCAAAACCACACGATATGCATGCAAATGGTGCTTTTGGCAGAACGCGCGCGTGGATTTCTACCAAACGACGTGAAAAGCATGCCGATGCTCCTCTTTTTAACATCCGCACATGGATTTGTGCCAAAACGCGTTTTTAGCATGCACATGCATCTTTTGGTAGACGCGGACGCAGTTTTCTGCAAAACCACACGATATGCATGCAAATGGTGCTTTTGGCAGAACGCGCGTGTGGATTTCTACCAAACGACGTGAAAAGCATGCCGATGCTGCTCTTTTTAACATCCGCACATGGATTTGTGCCAAAGCGCGTTTTAAGCATGCGCATGCATCTTTTGGTAGACGCGGACGCAGTTTTCTGCAAAACCACACGATAGGCATGCAAATGGTGCTTTTGGCAGAACGCGCGTGTGGATTTCTACCAAACGACGTGAAAAGCATGCCGATGCTGCTCTTTTTAGCACCCGCACATGGATTTGTGCCAAAACGCGTTTTAAGCATGCGCATGCATCTTTTGGTAGACGCGGACGCAGTTTTCTGCAAAACCACACGATATGCATGCAAATGGTGCTTTTGCAGAACGCGCGCGTGGATTTCTACCAAACGACGTGAAAAGCATGCCGATGCTGCTCTTTTTAACATCCGCACATGGATTTGTGCCAAAGCGCGTTTTAAGCATGCGCATGCATCTTTTGTAGACGCGGACGCAGTTTTCTGCAAAACCACACGATAGGCATGCAAATGGTGCTTTTGGCAGAACGCGCGTGTGGATTTCTACCAAACGACGTGAAAAGCATGCCGATGCTGCTCTTTTTAGCACCCGCACATGGATTTGTGCCAAAACGCGTTTTAAGCATGCGCATGCATCTTTTGGTAGACGCGGACGCAGTTTTCTGCAAAACCACACGATATGCATGCAAATGGTGCTTTTGGCAGAACGCGCGCGTGGATTTCTACCAAACGACGTGAAAAGCATGCCGATGCTGCTCTTTTTAACATCCGCACATGGATTTGTGCCAAAGCGCGTTTTAAGCATGCGCATGCATCTTTTGGTAGACGCGGACGCAGTTTTCTGCAAAACCACACGATAGGCATGCGAATGGTGCTTTTGGCAGAACGCGCGTGTGGATTTCTACCAAACGACGTGAAAAGCATGCCGATGCTGCTCTTTTTAGCACCCGCACATGGATTTGTGCCAAAACGCGTTTTAAGCATGCGCATGCATCTTTTGGTAGACGCGGACGCAGTTTTCTGCAAAACCACACGATATGCATGCAAATGGTGCTTTTGGCAGAACGCGCGCGTGGATTTCTACCAAACGACGTGAAAAGCATGCCGATGCTGCTCTTTTTAACATCCGCACATGGATTTGTGCCAAAGCGCGTTTTAAGCATGCGCATGCATCTTTTGGTAGACGCGGACGCAGTTTTCTGCAAAACCACACGATATGCATGCAAATGGTGCTTTTGGCAGAACGCGCGTGTGGATTTCTACCAAACGACGTGAAAAGCATGCCGATGCTGCTCTTTTAGCACCCGCACATGGATTTGTGCCAAAACGCGTTTTAAGCATGCGCATGCATCTTTTGGTAGACGCGGACGCAGTTTTCTGCAAAACCACACAATATGCATGCAAATGGTGCTTTTGGCAGAACGCGCGCGTGGATTTCTACCAAACGACGTGAAAAGCATGCCGATGCTGCTCTTTTTAACATCCGCACATGGATTTGTGCCAAAGCGCGTTTTAAGCATGCGCATGCATCTTTTGGTAGACGCGGACGCAGTTTTCTGCAAAACCACACGATAGGCATGCAAATGGTGCTTTTGGCAGAACGCGCGTGTGGATTTCTACCAAACGACGTGAAAAGCATGCCGATGCTGCTCTTTTTAGCACCCGCACATGGATTTGTGCCAAAACGCGTTTTAAGCATGCGCATGCATCTTTTGGTAGACGCGGACGCAGTTTTCTGCAAAACCACACGATATGCATGCAAATGGTGCTTTTGGCAGAACGCGCGTGTGGATTTCTACCAAACGACGTGAAAAGCATGCCGATGCTGCTCTTTTTAGCACCCGCACATGGATTTGTGCCAAAACGCGTTTTAAGCATGCGCATGCATCTATTGGTAGACGCGGACGCAGTTTTCTGCAAAACCACACGATATGCATGCAAATGGTGCTTTTGGCAGAACGCGCGCGTGTATTTCTACCAAACGACGTGAAAAGCATGCCGATGCTGCTCTTTTTAACATCCGCACATGGATTTGTGCCAAAGCGCGTTTTAAGCATGCGCATGCATCTTTTGGTAGACGCGGACGCAGTTTTCTGCAAAACCACACGATAGGCATGCAAATGGTGCTTTTGGCAGAACGCGCGTGTGGATTTCTACCAAACGACGTGAAAAGCATGCCGATGCTGCTCTTTTTAGCACCCGCACATGGATTTGTGCCAAAACGCGTTTTAAGCATGCGCATGCATCTTTTGGTAGACGCGGACGCAGTTTTCTGCAAAACCACACGATATGCATGCAAATGGTGCTTTTGGCAGAACGCGCGCGTGGATTTCTACCAAACGACGTGAAAAGCATGCCGATGCTGCTCTTTTTAACATCCGCACATGGATTTGTGCCAAAGCGCGTTTTAAGCATGCGCATGCATCTTTTGGTAGACACGGACGCAGTTTTCTGCAAAACCACACGATAGGCATGCAAATGGTGCTTTTGGCAGAACGCGCGTGTGGATTTCTACCAAACGACGTGAAAAGCATGCCGATGCTGCTCTTTTTAGCACCCGCACATGGATTTGTGCCAAAACGCGTTTTAAGCATGCGCATGCATCTTTTGGTAGACGCGGACGCAGTTTTCTGCAAAACCACACGATATGCATGCAAATGGTGCTTTTGGCAGAACGCGCGCGTGGATTTCTACCAAACGACGTGAAAAGCATGCCGATGCTGCTCTTTTTAACATCCGCACATGGATTTGTGCCAAAGCGCGTTTTAAGCATGCGCATGCATCTTTTGGTAGACGCGGACGCAGTTTTCTGCAAAACCACACGATATGCATGCAAATGGTGCTTTTGGCAGAACGCGCGTGTGGATTTCTACCAAACGACGTGAAAAGCATGCCGATGCTGCTCTTTTTAGCACCCGCACATGGATTTGTGCCAAAACGCGTTTTAAGCATGCGCATGCATCTTTTGGTAGACGCGGACGCAGTTTTCTGCAAAACCACACAATATGCATGCAAATGGTGCTTTTGGCAGAACGCGCGCGTGGATTTCTACCAAACGACGTGAAAAGCATGCCGATGCTGCTCTTTTTAACATCCGCACATGGATTTGTGCCAAAGCGCGTTTTAAGCATGCGCATGCATCTTTTGGTAGACGCGGACGCAGTTTTCTGCAAAACCACACGATAGGCATGCAAATGGTGCTTTTGGCAGAACGCGCGTGTGGATTTCTACAAACGACGTGAAAAGCATGCCGATGCTGCTCTTTTTAGCACCCGCACATGGATTTGTGCCAAAACGCGTTTTAAGCATGCGCATGCATCTTTTGGTAGACGCGGACGCAGTTTTCTGCAAAACCACACGATATGCATGCAAATGGTGCTTTTGGCAGAACGCGCGTGTGATTTCTACCAAACGACGTGAAAAGCATGCCGATGCTGCTCTTTTTAGCACCCGCACATGGATTTGTGCCAAAACGCGTTTTAAGCATGCGCATGCATCTATTGGTAGACGCGGACGCAGTTTTCTGCAAAACCACACGATATGCATGCAAATGGTGCTTTTGGCAGAACGCGCGCGTGTATTTCTACCAAACGACGTGAAAAGCATGCCGATGCTGCTCTTTTTAACATCCGCACATGGATTTGTGCCAAAGCGCGTTTTAAGCATGCGCATGCATCTTTGGTAGACGCGGACGCAGTTTTCTGCAAAACCACACGATAGGCATGCAAATGGTGCTTTTGGCAGAACGCGCGTGTGGATTTCTACCAAACGACGTGAAAAGCATGCCGATGCTGCTCTTTTTAGCACCCGCACATGGATTTGTGCCAAAACGCGTTTTAAGCATGCGCATGCATCTTTTGGTAGACGCGGACGCAGTTTTCTGCAAAACCACACGATATGCATGCAAATGGTGCTTTTGGCAGAACGCGCGCGTGGATTTCTACCAAACGACGTGAAAAGCATGCCGATGCTGCTCTTTTTAACATCCGCACATGGATTTGTGCCAAAGCGCGTTTTAAGCATGCGCATGCATCTTTTGGTAGACACGGACGCAGTTTTCTGCAAAACCACACGATAGGCATGCAAATGGTGCTTTTGGCAGAACGCGCGTGTGGATTTCTACCAAACGACGTGAAAAGCATGCCGATGCTGCTCTTTTTAGCACCCGCACATGGATTTGTGCCAAAACGCGTTTTAAGCATGCGCATGCATCTTTTGGTAGACGCGGACGCAGTTTTCTGCAAAACCACACGATATGCATGCAAATGGTGCTTTTGGCAGAACGCGCGCGTGGATTTCTACCAAACGACGTGAAAAGCATGCGATGCTGCTCTTTTTAACATCCGCACATGGATTTGTGCCAAAGCGCGTTTTAAGCATGCGCATGCATCTTTTGGTAGACGCGGACGCAGTTTTCTGCAAAACCACACGATAGGCATGCGAATGGTGCTTTTGGCAGAACGCGCGTGTGGATTTCTACCAAACGACGTGAAAAGCATGCCGATGCTGCTCTTTTTAGCACCCGCACATGGATTTGTGCCAAAACGCGTTTTAAGCATGCGCATGCATCTTTTGGTAGACGCGGACGCAGTTTTCTGCAAAACCACACGATATGCATGCAAATGGTGCTTTTGGCAGAACGCGCGCGTGGATTTCTACCAAACGACGTGAAAAGCATGCCGATGCTGCTCTTTTTAACATCCGCACATGGATTTGTGCCAAAGCGCGTTTTAAGCATGCGCATGCATCTTTTGGTAGACGCGGACGCAGTTTTCTGCAAAACCACACGATATGCATGCAAATGGTGCTTTTGGCAGAACGCGCGTGTGGATTTCTACCAAACGACGTGAAAAGCATGCCGATGCTGCTCTTTTTAGCACCCGCACATGGATTTGTGCCAAAACGCGTTTTAAGCATGCGCATGCATCTTTTGGTAGACGCGGACGCAGTTTTCTGCAAAACCACACGATATGCATGCAAATGGTGCTTTTGGCAGAACGCGCGCGTGGATTTCTACCAAACGACGTGAAAAGCATGCCGATGCTGCTCTTTTTAACATCCGCACATGGATTTGTGCCAAAGCGCGTTTTAAGCATGCGCATGCATCTTTTGGTAGACGCGGACGCAGTTTTCTGCAAAACCACACGATAGGCATGCAAATGGTGCTTTTGGCAGAACGCGCGTGTGGATTTCTACCAAACGACGTGAAAAGCATGCCGATGCTGCTCTTTTTAGCACCCGCACATGGATTTGTGCCAAAACGCGTTTTAAGCATGCGCATGCATCTTTTGGTAGACGCGGACGCAGTTTTCTGCAAAACCACACGATATGCATGCAAATGGTGCTTTTGGCAGAACGCGCGCGTGGATTTCTACCAAACGACGTGAAAAGCATGCCGATGCTGCTCTTTTTAACATCCGCACATGGATTTGTGCCAAAGCGCGTTTTAAGCATGCGCATGCATCTTTTGGTAGACGCGGACGCAGTTTTCTGCAAAACCACACGATAGGCATGCGAATGGTGCTTTTGGCAGAACGCACGTGTGGATTTCTACCAAACGACGTGAAAAGCATGCCGATGCTGCTCTTTTTAGCACCCGCACATGGATTTGTGCCAAAACGCGTTTTAAGCATGCGCATGCATCTTTTGGTAGACGCGGACGCAGTTTTCTGCAAAACCACACGATATGCATGCAAATGGTGCTTTTGGCAGAACGCGCGCGTGGATTTCTACCAAACGACGTGAAAAGCATGCCGATGCTGCTCTTTTTAACATCCGCACATGGATTTGTGCCAAAGCGCGTTTTAAGCATGCGCATGCATCTTTTGGTAGACGCGGACGCAGTTTCCGCAAAACCACACGATAGGCATGCAAATGGTGCTTTTGACAGAACGCGCGTGTGGATTTCTACCAAACGACGTGAAAAGCATGCCGATGCTGCTCTTTTTAGCACCCGCACATGGATTTGTGCCAAAACGCGTTTTAAGCATGCGCATGCATCTTTTGGTAGACGCGGACGCAGTTTTCTGCAAAACCACACGATATGCATGCTTTTGGCAGAACGCGCGCGTGGATTTCTACCAAACGACGTGAAAAGCATGCCGATGCTGCTCTTTTTAACATCCGCACATGGATTTGTGCCAAAACGCGTTTTAAGCATGCGCATGCATCTTTTGGTAGACGCGGACGCAGTTTTCTGCAAAACCACACGATAGGCATGCAAATGGTGCTTTTGGCAGAACGCGCGTGTGGATTTCTACCAAACGACGTGAAAAGCATGCCGATGCTGCTCTTTTTAACATCCGCACATGGATTTGTGCCAAAGCGCGTTTTAAGCATGCGCATGCATCTTTTGGTAGACGCGGACGCAGTTTTCTGCAAAACCACACGATAGGCATGCAAATGGTGCTTTTGGCAGAACGCGCGTGTGGATTTCTACCAAACGACGTGAAAAGCATGCCGATGCTGCTCTTTTTAGCACCCGCACATGGATTTGTGCCAAAACGCGTTTTTAGCATGCGCATGCATCTTTTGGTAGACGCGGACGCAGTTTTCTGCAAAACCACACGATAGGCATGCAAATGGTGCTTTTGGCAGAACGCGCGTGTGGATTTCTACCAAACGACGTGAAAAGCATGCCGATGCTGCTCTTTTTAGCACCCCCACATGGATTTGTGCCAAAACGCGTTTTAAGCATGCGCATGCATCTTTTGGTAGACGCGGACGCAGTTTTCTGCAAAACCACACGATAGGCATGCAAATGGTGCTTTTGGCAGAACGCGCGTGTGGATTTCTACCAAACGACGTGAAAAGCATGCCGATGCTGCTCTTTTTAACATCCGCACATGGATTTGTGCCAAAGCGCGTTTTAAGCATGCGCATGCATCTTTTGGTAGACGCGGACGCAGTTTTCGGCAATACCACACGATAGGCATGCAAATGGTGCTTTTGGCAGAACGCGCGTGTGGATTTCTACCAAACGACGTGAAAAGCATGCCGATGCTGCTCTTTTTAGCACCCGCACATGGATTTGTGCCAAAACGCGTTTTTAGCATGCGCATGCATCTTTTGGTAGACGCGGACGCAGTTTTCTGCAAAACCACACGATAGGCATGCAAATGGTGCTTTTGGCAGAACGCGCGTGTGGATTTCTACCAAACGACGTGAAAAGCATGCCGATGCTGCTCTTTTTAGCACCCGCACATGGATTTGTGCCAAAACGCGTTTTAAGCATGCGCATGCATCTTTTGGTAGACGCGGACGCAGTTTTCTGCAAAACCACACGATATGCATGCAAATGGTGCTTTTGGCAGAACGCGCGCGTGGATTTCTACCAAACGACGTGAAAAGCATGCCGATGCTGCTCTTTTTAGCACCCGCACATGGATTTGTGCCAAAACGCGTTTTAAGCATGCGCATGCATCTTTTGGTAGACGCGGACGCAGTTTTCTGCATAACCACACGATATGCATGCAAATGGTGCTTTTGGCAGAACGCGCGCGTGGATTTCTACCAAACGACGTGAAAAGCATGCCGATGCTGCTCTTTTTAACATCCGCACATGGATTTGTGCCAAAGCGCGTTTTAAGCATGCGCATGCATCTTTTGGTAGACGCGGACGCAGTTTTCTGCAATACCACACGATAGGCATGCAAATGGTGCTTTTGGCAGAACGCGCGTGTGGATTTCTACCAAACGACGTGAAAAGCATGCCGATGCTGCTCTTTTTAGCACCCGCACATGGATTTGTGCCAAAACGCGTTTTTAGCATGCGCATGCATCTTTTGGTAGACGCGGACGCAGTTTTCTGCAAGACCACACGATAGGCATGCAAATGGTGCTTTTGGCAGAACGCGCGTGTGGATTTCTACCAAACGACGTGAAAAGCATGCCGATGCTGCTCTTTTTAGCACCCGCACATGGATTTGTGCCAAAACGCGTTTTAAGCATGCGCATGCATCTTTTGGTAGACGCGGACGCAGTTTTCTGCAAAACCACACGATATGCAGGCAAATGGTGCTTTTGGCAGAACGCGCGCGTGGATTTCTACCAAACGACGTGAAAAGCATGCCGATGCTGCTCTTTTTAACATCCGCACATGGATTTGTGCCAAAGCGCGTTTTAAGCATGCGCATGCATCTTTTGGTAGACGCGGACGCAGTTTTCTGCAAAACCACACGATAGGCATGCGAATGGTGCTTTTGGCAGAACGCACGTGTGGATTTCTACCAAACGACGTGAAAAGCATGCCGATGCTGCTCTTTTTAGCACCCGCACATGGATTTGTGCCAAAACGCGTTTTAAGCATGCGCATGCATCTTTTGGTAGACGCGGACGCAGTTTTCTGCAAAACCACACGATATGCATGCAAATGGTGCTTTTGGCAGAACGCGCGCGTGGATTTCTACCAAACGACGTGAAAAGCATGCCGATGCTGCTCTTTTTAACATCCGCACATGGATTTGTGCCAAAGCGCGTTTTAAGCATGCGCATGCATCTTTTGGTAGACGCGGACGCAGTTTTCTGCAAAACCACACGATAGGCATGCAAATGGTGCTTTTGGCAGAACGCGCGCGTGGATTTCTACCAAACGACGTGAAAAGCATGCCGATGCTGCTCTTTTTAGCACCCGCACATGGATTTGTGCCAAAACGCGTTTTAAGCATGCGCATGCATCTTTTGGTAGACGCGGACGCAGTTTTCTGCATAACCACACGATATGCATGCAAATGGTGCTTTTGGCAGAACGCGCGCGTGGATTTCTACCAAACGACGTGAAAAGCATGCCGATGCTGCTCTTTTTAACATCCGCACATGGATTTGTGCCAAAGCGCGTTTTAAGCATGCGCATGCATCTTTTGGTAGACGCGGACGCAGTTTTCTGCAAAACCACACGATAGGCATGCAAATGGTGCTTTTGGCAGAACGCGCGTGTGGATTTCTACCAAACGACGTGAAAAGCATGCCGATGCTGCTCTTTTTAGCACCCGCACATGGATTTGTGCCAAAACGCGTTTTTAGCATGCGCATGCATCTTTTGGTAGACGCGGACGCAGTTTTCTGCAAAACCACACGATATGCATGCAAATGGTGCTTTTCGCAGAACGCGCGTGTGGATTTCTACCAAACGACGTGAAAAGCATCCTGATGCTGCTCTTTTTAGCACCCGCACATGGATTTGTGCCAAAACGCGTTTTAAGCATGCGCATGCATCTTTTGGTAGACGCGGACGCAGTTTTCTGCAAAACCACACGATATGCATGCAAATGGTGCTTTTGGCAGAACGCGCGCGTGGATTTCTACCAAACGACGTGAAAAGCATGCCGACGCTGCTCTTTTTAACATCCGCATATGGATTTGTGCCAAAGCGCGTTTTAAGCATGCGCATGCATCTTTTGGTAGACGCGGACGCAGTTTTCTGCAAAACCACACGATATGCATGCAAATGGTGCTTTTGGCAGAACGCGCGTGTGGATTTCTACCAAACGACGTGAAAAGCATGCCGATGCTGCTCTTTTTAGCACCCGCACATGGATTTGTGCCAAAACGCGTTTTAAGCATGCGCATGCATCTATTGGTAGACGCGGACGCAGTTTTCTGCAAAACCACACGATATGCATGCAAATGGTGCTTTTGGCAGACGCGCGCGTGGATTTCTACCAAACGACGTGAAAAGCATGCCGATGCTGCTCTTTTTAACATCCGCACATGGATTTGTGCCAAAGCGCGTTTTAAGCATGCGCATGCATCTTTTGGTAGACGCGGACGCAGTTTTCTGCAAAACCACACGATAGGCATGCAAATGGTGCTTTTGGCAGAACGCGCGTGTGGATTTCTACCAAACGACGTGAAAAGCATGCCGATGCTGCTCTTTTTAGCACCCGCACATGGATTTGTGCCAAAACGCGTTTTAAGCATGCGCATGCATCTTTTGGTAGACGCGGACGCAGTTTTCTGCAAAACCACACGATATGCATGCAAATGGTGCTTTTGGCAAAACGCGCGCGTGGATTTCTACCAAACGACGTGAAAAGCATGCCGATGCTGCTCTTTTTAACATCCGCACATGGATTTGTGCCAAAGCGCGTTTTAAGCATGCGCATGCATCTTTTGGTAGACGCGGACGCAGTTTTCTGCAAAACCACACGATAGGCATGCAAATGGTGCTTTTGGCAGAACGCGCGTGTGGATTTCTACCAAACGACGTGAAAAGCATGCCGATGCTGCTCTTTTTAGCACCCGCACATGGATTTGTGCCAAAACGCGTTTTAAGCATGCGCATGCATCTTTTGGTAGACGCGGACGGAGTTTTCTGCAAAACCACACGATAGGCATGCAAATGGTGCTTTTGGCAGAACGCGCGTGTGGATTTCTACCAAACGACGTGAAAAGCATGCCGATGCTGCTCTTTTTAGCACCCGCACATGGATTTGTGCCAAAACGCGTTTTAAGCATGCGCATGCATCTTTTGGTAGACGCGGACGCAGTTTTCTGCAAAACCACACGATATGCATGCAAATGGTGCTTTTGGCAGAACGCGCGCGTGGATTTCTACCAAACGACGTGAAAAGCATGCCGATGCTGCTCTTTTTAACATCCGCACATGGATTTGTGCCAAAACGCGTTTTTAGCATGCACATGCATCTTTTGGTAGACGCGGACGCAGTTTTCTGCAAAACCACACGATATGCATGCAAATGGTGCTTTTGGCAGAACGCGCGTGTGGATTTCTACCAAACGACGTGAAAAGCATGCCGATGCTGCTCTTTTTAACATCCGCACATGGATTTGTGCCAAAGCGCGTTTTAAGCATGCGCATGCATCTTTTGGTAGACGCGGACGCAGTTTTCTGCAAAACCACACGATAGGCATGCAAATGGTGCTTTTGGCAGAACGCGCGTGTGGATTTCTACCAAACGACGTGAAAAGCATGCCGATGCTGCTCTTTTTAGCACCCGCACATGGATTTGTGCCAAAACGCGTTTTAAGCATGCGCATGCATCTTTTGGTAGACGCGGACGCAGTTTTCTGCAAAACCACACGATATGCATGCAAATGGTGCTTTTGGCAGAACGCGCGCGTGGATTTCTACCAAACGACGTGAAAAGCATGCCGATGCTCCTCTTTTTAACATCCGCACATGGATTTGTGCCAAAACGCGTTTTTAGCATGCACATGCATCTTTTGGTAGACGCGGACGCAGTTTTCTGCAAAACCACACGATATGCATGCAAATGGTGCTTTTGGCAGAACGCGCGTGTGGATTTCTACCAAACGACGTGAAAAGCATGCCGATGCTGCTCTTTTTAACATCCGCACATGGATTTGTGCCAAAGCGCGTTTTAAGCATGCGCATGCATCTTTTGGTAGACGCGGACGCAGTTTTCTGCAAAACCACACGATAGGCATGCAAATGGTGCTTTTGGCAGAACGCGCGTGTGGATTTCTACCAAACGACGTGAAAAGCATGCCGATGCTGCTCTTTTTAGCACCCGCACATGGATTTGTGCCAAAACGCGTTTTAAGCATGCGCATGCATCTTTTGGTAGACGCGGACGCAGTTTTCTGCAAAACCACACGATATGCATGCAAATGGTGCTTTTGGCAGAACGCGCGCGTGGATTTCTACCAAACGACGTGAAAAGCATGCCGATGCTGCTCTTTTTAACATCCGCACATGGATTTGTGCCAAAGCGCGTTTTAAGCATGCGCATGCATCTTTTGGTAGACGCGGACGCAGTTTTCTGCAAAACCACACGATAGGCATGCAAATGGTGCTTTTGGCAGAACGCGCGTGTGGATTTCTACCAAACGACGTGAAAAGCATGCCGATGCTGCTCTTTTTAGCACCCGCACATGGATTTGTGCCAAAACGCGTTTTAAGCATGCGCATGCATCTTTTGGTAGACGCGGACGCAGTTTTCTGCAAAACCACACGATATGCATGCAAATGGTGCTTTTGGCAGAACGCGCGCGTGGATTTCTACCAAACGACGTGAAAAGCATGCCTTTGCTGCTCTTTTTAACATCCGCACATGGATTTGTGCCAAAGCGCGTTTTAAGCATGCGCATGCATCTTTTGGTAGACGCGGACGCAGTTTTCTGCAAAACCACACGATAGGCATGCGAATGGTGCTTTTGGCAGAACGCGCGTGTGGATTTCTACCAAACGACGTGAAAAGCATGCCGATGCTGCTCTTTTTAGCACCCGCACATGGATTTGTGCCAAAACGCGTTTTAAGCATGCGCATGCATCTTTTGGTAGACGCGGACGCAGTTTTCTGCAAAACCACACGATATGCATGCAAATGGTGCTTTTGGCAGAACGCGCGTGTGGATTTCTACCAAACGACGTGAAAAGCATGCCGATGCTGCTCTTTTTAGCACCCGCACATGGATTTGTGCCAAAACGCGTTTTAAGCATGCGCATGCATCTTTTGGTAGACGCGGACGCAGTTTTCTGCAAAACCACACGATATGCATGCAAATGGTGCTTTTGGCAGAACGCGCGCGTGGATTTCTACCAAACAACGTGAAAAGCATGCCGATGCTGCTCTTTTTAACATCCGCACATGGGATTTGTGCCAAAGCGCGTTTTAAGCATGCGCATGCATCTTTTGGTAGACGCGGACGCAGTTTTCTGCAAAACCACACGATATGCATGCAAATGGTGCTTTTGGCAGAACGCGCGTGTGGATTTCTACCAAACGACGTGAAAAGCATGCCGATGCTGCTCTTTTTAGCACCCGCACATGGATTTGTGCCAAAACGCGTTTTAAGCATGCGCATGCATCTTTTGGTAGACGCGGACGCAGTTTTCTGCAAAACCACACGATATGCATGCAAATGGTGCTTTTGGCAGAACGCGCGTGTGGATTTCTACCAAACGACGTGAAAAGCATGCCGATGCTGCTCTTTTTAGCACCCGCACATGGATTTGTGCCAAAACGCGTTTTAAGCATGCGCATGCATCTTTTGGTAGACGCGGACGCAGTTTTCTGCAAAACCACACGATATGCATGCAAATGGTGCTTTTGGCAGAACGCGCGTGTGGATTTCTACCAAACGACGTGAAAAGCATGCCGATGCTGCTCTTTTTAGCACCCGCACATGGATTTGTGCCAAAACGCGTTTTAAGCATGCGCATGCATCTATTGGTAGACGCGGACGCAGTTTTCTGCAAAACCACACGATATGCATGCAAATGGTGCTTTTGGCAGAACGCGCGCGTGTATTTCTACCAAACGACGTGAAAAGCATGCCGATGCTGCTCTTTTTAACATCCGCACATGGATTTGTGCCAAAGCGCGTTTTAAGCATGCGCATGCATCTTTTGGTAGACGCGGACGCAGTTTTCTGCAAAACCACACGATAGGCATGCAAATGGTGCTTTTGGCAGAACGCGCGTGTGGATTTCTACCAAACGACGTGAAAAGCATGCCGATGCTGCTCTTTTTAGCACCCGCACATGGATTTGTGCCAAAACGCGTTTTAAGCATGCGCATGCATCTTTTGGTAGACGCGGACGCAGTTTTCTGCAAACCACACGATATGCATGCAAATGGTGCTTTGGCAGAACGCGCGTGTGGATTTCTACCAAACGACGTGAAAAGCATGCCGATGCTGCTCTTTTTAACATCCGCACATGGATTTGTGCCAAAGCGCGTTTTAAGCATGCGCATGCATCTTTTGGTAGACGCGGACGCAGTTTTCTGCAAAACCACACGATAGGCATGCAAATGGTGCTTTTGGCAGAACGCGCGTGTGGATTTCTACCAAACGACGTGAAAAGCATGCCGATGCTGCTCTTTTTAGCACCCGCACATGGATTTGTGCCAAAACGCGTTTTAAGCATGCGCATGCATCTTTTGGTAGACGCGGACGCAGTTTTCTGCAAAACCACACGATATGCATGCAAATGGTGCTTTTGGCAGAACGCGCGGGTGGATTTCTACCAAACGACGTGAAAAGCATGCCGATGCTGCTCTTTTTAACATCCGCACATGGATTTGTGCCAAAACGCGTTTTTAGCATGCACATGCATCTTTTGGTAGACGCGGACGCAGTTTTCTGCAAAACCACACGATATGCATGCAAATGGTGCTTTTGGCAGAACGCGCGTGTGGATTTCTACCAAACGACGTGAAAAGCATGCCGATGCTGCTCTTTTTAACATCCGCACATGGATTTGTGCCAAAGCGCGTTTTAAGCATGCGCATGCATCTTTTGGTAGACGCGGACGCAGTTTTCTGCAAAACCACACGATAGGCATGCAAATGGTGCTTTTGGCAGAACGCGCGCGTGGATTTCTACCAAACGACGTGAAAAGCATGCCGATGCTGCTCTTTTTAGCACCCGCACATGGATTTGTGCCAAAACGCGTTTTTAGCATGCACATGCATCTTTTGGTAGACGCGGACGCAGGTTTCTGCAAAACCACACGATATGCATCAAAATGGTGCTTTTGGCAGAACGCGCGCGTAGATTTCTACCAAACGACGTGAAAAGCATGCCGATGCTGCTCTTTTTAACATCCGCACATGGATTTGTGCCAAAGCGCGTTTTAAGCATGCGCATGCATCTTTTGGTAGAGGCGGACGCAGTTTTCTGCAAAACCACACGATAGGCATGCAAATGGTGCTTTTGGCAGAACGCGCGTGTGGATTTCTACCAAACGACGTGAAAAGCATGCCGATGCTGCTCTTTTTAGCACCCGCACATGGATTTGTGCCAAAACGTGTTTTTAGCATGCGCATGCATCTTTTGGTAGACGCGGACGCAGTTTTCTGCACAACCACACGATATGCATCAAAATGGTGCTTTTGGCAGAACGCGCGTGTGGATTTCTACCAAACGACGTGAAAAGCATGCCGATGCTGCTCTTTTTAACATCCGCACATGGATTTGTGCCAAAGCGCGTTTTAAGCATGCGCATGCATCTTTTGGTAGACGCGGACGCAGTTTTCTGCAAAACCACACGATAGGCATGCAAATGGTGCTTTTGGCAGAACGCGCGTGTGGATTTCTACCAAACGACGTGAAAAGCATGCCGATGCTGCTCTTTTTAGCACCCGCACATGGATTTGTGCCAAAACGCGTTTTAAGCATGCGCATGCATCTTTTGGTAGACGCGGACGCAGTTTTCTGCAAAACCACACGATAGGCATGCAAATGGTGCTTTTGGCAGAACGCGCGTGTGGATTTCTACCAAACGACGTGAAAAGCATGCCGATGCTGCTCTTTTTAGCACCCGCACATGGATTTGTGCCAAAACGCGTTTTAAGCATGCGCATGCATCTTTTGGTAGACGCGGACGCAGTTTTCTGCAAAACCACACGATATGCATGCAAATGGTGCTTTTGGCAGAACGCGCGCGTGGATTTCTACCAAACGACGTGAAAAGCATGCCGATGCTGCTCTTTTTAGCACCCGCACATGGATTTGTGCCAAAACGCGTTTTAAGCATGCGCATGCATCTTTTGGTAGACGCGGACGCAGTTTTCTGCATAACCACACGATATGCATGCAAATGGTGCTTTTGGCAGAACGCGCGCGTGGATTTCTACCAAACGACGTGAAAAGCATGCCGATGCTGCTCTTTTTAACATCCGCACATGGATTTGTGCCAAAGCGCGTTTTAAGCATGCGCATGCATCTTTTGGTAGACGCGGACGCAGTTTTCTGCAAAACCACACGATAGGCATGCAAATGGTGCTTTTGGCAGAACGCGCGTGTGGATTTCTACCAAACGACGTGAAAAGCATGCCGATGCTGCTCTTTTTAGCACCCGCACATGGATTTGTGCCAAAACGCGTTTTTAGCATGCGCATGCATCTTTTGGTAGACGCGGACGCAGTTTTCTGCAAGACCACACGATAGGCATGCAAATGGTGCTTTTGGCAGAACGCGCGTGTGGATTTCTACCAAACGACGTGAAAAGCATGCCGATGCTGCTCTTTTTAGCACCCGCACATGGATTTGTGCCAAAACGCGTTTTAAGCATGCGCATGCATCTTTTGGTAGACGCGGACGCAGTTTTCTGCAAAACCACACGATATGCAGGCAAATGGTGCTTTTGGCAGAACGCGCGCGTGGATTTCTACCAAACGACGTGAAAAGCATGCCGATGCTGCTCTTTTTAACATCCGCACATGGATTTGTGCCAAAGCGCGTTTTAAGCATGCGCATGCATCTTTTGGTAGACGCGGACGCAGTTTTCTGCAAAACCACACGATAGGCATGCGAATGGTGCTTTTGGCAGAACGGACGTGTGGATTTCTACCAAACGACGTGAAAAGCATGCCGATGCTGCTCTTTTTAGCACCCGCACATGGATTTGTGCCAAAACGCGTTTTAAGCATGCGCATGCATCTTTTGGTAGACGCGGACGCAGTTTTCTGCAAAACCACACGATATGCATGCAAATGGTGCTTTTGGCAGAACGCGCGCGTGGATTTCTACCAAACGACGTGAAAAGCATGCCGATGCTGCTCTTTTTAACATCCGCACATGGATTTGTGCCAAAGCGCGTTTTAAGCATGCGCATGCATCTTTTGGTAGACGCGGACGCAGTTTTCTGCAAAACCACACGATAGGCATGCAAATGGTGCTTTTGGCAGAACGCGCGCGTGGATTTCTACCAAACGACGTGAAAAGCATGCCGATGCTGCTCTTTTTAGCACCCGCACATGGATTTGTGCCAAAACGCGTTTTAAGCATGCGCATGCATCTTTTGGTAGACGCGGACGCAGTTTTCTGCATAACCACACGATATGCATGCAAATGGTGCTTTTGGCAGAACGCGCGCGTGGATTTCTACCAAACGACGTGAAAAGCATGCCGATGCTGCTCTTTTTAACATCCGCACATGGATTTGTGCCAAAGCGCGTTTTAAGCATGCGCATGCATCTTTTGGTAGACGCGGACGCAGTTTTCTGCAAAACCACACGATAGGCATGCAAATGGTGCTTTTGGCAGAACGCGCGTGTGGATTTCTTCCAAACGACGTGAAAAGCATGCCGATGCTGCTCTTTTTAGCACCCGCACATGGATTTGTGCCAAAACGCGTTTTTAGCATGCGCATGCATCTTTTGGTAGACGCGGACGCAGTTTTCTGCAAAACCACACGATATGCATGCAAATGGTGCTTTTCGCAGAACGCGCGTGTGGATTTCTACCAAACGACGTGAAAAGCATCCTGATGCTGCTCTTTTTAGCACCCGCACATGGATTTGTGCCAAAACGCGTTTTAAGCATGCGCATGCATCTTTTGGTAGACGCGGACGCAGTTTTCTGCAAAACCACACGATATGCATGCAAATGGTGCTTTTGGCAGAACGCGCGCGTGGATTTCTACCAAACGACGTGAAAAGCATGCCGACGCTGCTCTTTTTAACATCCGCATATGGATTTGTGCCAAAGCGCGTTTTAAGCATGCGCATGCATCTTTTGGTAGACGCGGACGCAGTTTTCTGCAAAACCACACGATATGCATGCAAATGGTGCTTTTGGCAGAACGCGCGTGTGGATTTCTACCAAACGACGTGAAAAGCATGCCGATGCTGCTCTTTTTAGCACCCGCACATGGATTTGTGCCAAAACGCGTTTTAAGCATGCGCATGCATCTATTGGTAGACGCGGACGCAGTTTTCTGCAAAACCACACGATATGCATGCAAATGGTGCTTTTGGCAGACGCGCGCGTGGATTTCTACCAAACGACGTGAAAAGCATGCCGATGCTGCTCTTTTTAACATCCGCACATGGATTTGTGCCAAAGCGCGTTTTAAGCATGCGCATGCATCTTTTGGTAGACGCGGACGCAGTTTTCTGCAAAACCACACGATAGGCATGCAAATGGTGCTTTTGGCAGAACGCGCGTGTGGATTTCTACCAAACGACGTGAAAAGCATGCCGATGCTGCTCTTTTTAGCACCCGCACATGGATTTGTGCAAAACGCGTTTTAAGCATGCGCATGCATCTTTTGGTAGACGCGGACGCAGTTTTCTGCAAAACCACACGATATGCATGCAAATGGTGCTTTTGGCAAAACGCGCGCGTGGATTTCTACCAAACGACGTGAAAAGCATGCCGATGCTGCTCTTTTTAACATCCGCACATGGATTTGTGCCAAAGCGCGTTTTAAGCATGCGCATGCATCTTTTGGTAGACGCGGACGCAGTTTTCTGCAAAACCACACGATAGGCATGCAAATGGTGCTTTTGGCAGAACGCGCGTGTGGATTTCTACCAAACGACGTGAAAAGCATGCCGATGCTGCTCTTTTTAGCACCCGCACATGGATTTGTGCCAAAACGCGTTTTAAGCATGCGCATGCATCTTTTGGTAGACGCGGACGGAGTTTTCTGCAAAACCACACGATAGGCATGCAAATGGTGCTTTTGGCAGAACGCGCGTGTGGATTTCTACCAAACGACGTGAAAAGCATGCCGATGCTGCTCTTTTTAGCACCCGCACATGGATTTGTGCCAAAACGCGTTTTAAGCATGCGCATGCATCTTTTGGTAGACGCGGACGCAGTTTTCTGCAAAACCACACGATATGCATGCAAATGGTGCTTTTGGCAGAACGCGCGCGTGGATTTCTACCAAACGACGTGAAAAGCATGCCGATGCTGCTCTTTTTAACATCCGCACATGGATTTGTGCCAAAACGCGTTTTTAGCATGCACATGCATCTTTTGGTAGACGCGGACGCAGTTTTCTGCAAAACCACACGATATGCATGCAAATGGTGCTTTTGGCAGAACGCGCGTGTGGATTTCTACCAAACGACGTGAAAAGCATGCCGATGCTGCTCTTTTTAACATCCGCACATGGATTTGTGCCAAAGCGCGTTTTAAGCATGCGCATGCATCTTTTGGTAGACGCGGACGCAGTTTTCTGCAAAACCACACGATAGGCATGCAAATGGTGCTTTTGGCAGAACGCGCGTGTGGATTTCTACCAAACGACGTGAAAAGCATGCCGATGCTGCTCTTTTTAGCACCCGCACATGGATTTGTGCCAAAACGCGTTTTAAGCATGCGCATGCATCTTTTGGTAGACGCGGACGCAGTTTTCTGCAAAACCACACGATATGCATGCAAATGGTGCTTTTGGCAGAACGCGCGCGTGGATTTCTACCAAACGACGTGAAAAGCATGCCGATGCTCCTCTTTTTAACATCCGCACATGGATTTGTGCCAAAACGCGTTTTTAGCATGCACATGCATCTTTTGGTAGACGCGGACGCAGTTTTCTGCAAAACCACACGATATGCATGCAAATGGTGCTTTTGGCAGAACGCGCGTGTGGATTTCTACCAAACGACGTGAAAAGCATGCCGATGCTGCTCTTTTTAACATCCGCACATGGATTTGTGCCAAAGCGCGTTTTAAGCATGCGCATGCATCTTTTGGTAGACGCGGACGCAGTTTTCTGCAAAACCACACGATAGGCATGCAAATGGTGCTTTTGGCAGAACGCGCGTGTGGATTTCTACCAAACGACGTGAAAAGCATGCCGATGCTGCTCTTTTTAGCACCCGCACATGGATTTGTGCCAAAACGCGTTTTAAGCATGCGCATGCATCTTTTGGTAGACGCGGACGCAGTTTTCTGCAAAACCACACGATATGCATGCAAATGGTGCTTTTGGCAGAACGCGCGCGTGGATTTCTACCAAACGACGTGAAAAGCATGCCGATGCTGCTCTTTTTAACATCCGCACATGGATTTGTGCCAAAGCGCGTTTTAAGCATGCGCATGCATCTTTTGGTAGACGCGGACGCAGTTTTCTGCAAAACCACACGATAGGCATGCAAATGGTGCTTTTGGCAGAACGCGCGTGTGGATTTCTACCAAACGACGTGAAAAGCATGCCGATGCTGCTCTTTTTAGCACCCGCACATGGATTTGTGCCAAAACGCGTTTTAAGCATGCGCATGCATCTTTTGGTAGACGCGGACGCAGTTTTCTGCAAAACCACACGATATGCATGCAAATGGTGCTTTTGGCAGAACGCGCGCGTGGATTTCTACCAAACGACGTGAAAAGCATGCCTTTGCTGCTCTTTTTAACATCCGCACATGGATTTGTGCCAAAGCGCGTTTTAAGCATGCGCATGCATCTTTTGGTAGACGCGGACGCAGTTTTCTGCAAAACCACACGATAGGCATGCGAATGGTGCTTTTGGCAGAACGCGCGTGTGGATTTCTACCAAACGACGTGAAAAGCATGCCGATGCTGCTCTTTTTAGCACCCGCACATGGATTTGTGCCAAAACGCGTTTTAAGCATGCGCATGCATCTTTTGGTAGACGCGGACGCAGTTTTCTGCAAAACCACACGATATGCATGCAAATGGTGCTTTTGGCAGAACGCGCGCGTGGATTTCTACCAAACGACGTGAAAAGCATGCCGATGCTGCTCTTTTTAACATCCGCACATGGATTTGTGCCAAAGCGCGTTTTAAGCATGCGCATGCATCTTTGGTAGACGCGGACGCAGTTTTCTGCAAAACCACACGATATGCATGCAAATGGTGCTTTTGGCAGAACGCGCGTGTGGATTTCTACCAAACGACGTGAAAAGCATGCCGATGCTGCTCTTTTTAGCACCCGCACATGGATTTGTGCCAAAACGCGTTTTAAGCATGCGCATGCATCTTTTGGTAGACGCGGACGCAGTTTTCTGCAAAACCACACGATATGCATGCAAATGGTGCTTTTGGCAGAACGCGCGCGTAGATTTCTACCAAACAACGTGAAAAGCATGCCGATGCTGCTCTTTTTAACATCCGCACATGGATTTGTGCCAAAGCGCGTTTTAAGCATGCGCATGCATCTTTTGGTAGACGCGGACGCAGTTTTCTGCAAAACCACACGATAGGCATGCAAATGGTGCTTTTGGCAGAACGCGCGTGTGGATTTCTACCAAACGACGTGAAAAGCATGCCGATGCTGCTCTTTTTAGCACCCGCACATGGATTTGTGCCAAAACGCGTTTTAAGCATGCGCATGCATCTTTTGGTAGACGCGGACGCAGTTTTCTGCAAAACCACACGATATGCATGCAAATGGTGCTTTTGGCAGAACGCGCGTGTGGATTTCTACCAAACGACGTGAAAAGCATGCCGATGCTGCTCTTTTTAGCACCCGCACATGGATTTGTGCCAAAACGCGTTTTAAGCATGCGCATGCATCTATTGGTAGACGCGGACGCAGTTTTCTGCAAAACCACACGATATGCATGCAAATGGTGCTTTTGGCAGAACGCGCGCGTGTATTTCTACCAAACGACGTGAAAAGCATGCCGATGCTGCTCTTTTTAACATCCGCACATGGATTTGTGCCAAAGCGCGTTTTAAGCATGCGCATGCATCTTTTGGTAGACGCGGACGCAGTTTTCTGCAAAACCACACGATAGGCATGCAAATGGTGCTTTTGGCAGAACGCGCGTGTGGATTTCTACCAAACGACGTGAAAAGCATGCCGATGCTGCTCTTTTTAGCACCCGCACATGGATTTGTGCCAAAACGCGTTTTAAGCATGCGCATGCATCTTTTGGTAGACGCGGACGCAGTTTTCTGCAAAACCACACGATATGCATGCAAATGGTGCTTTTGGCAGAACGCGCGCGTGGATTTCTACCAAACGACGTGAAAAGCATGCCGATGCTGCTCTTTTTAACATCCGCACATGGATTTGTGCCAAAACGCGTTTTTAGCATGCACATGCATCTTTTGGTAGACGCGGACGCAGTTTTCTGCAAAACCACACGATATGCATGCAAATGGTGCTTTGGCAGAACGCGCGTGTGGATTTCTACCAAACGACGTGAAAAGCATGCCGATGCTGCTCTTTTTAACATCCGCACATGATTTGTGCCAAAGCGCGTTTTAAGCATGCGCATGCATCTTTTGGTAGACGCGGACGCAGATTTCTGCAAAACCACACGATAGGCATGCAAATGGTGCTTTTGGCAGAACGCGCGTGTGGATTTCTACCAAACGACGTGAAAAGCATGCCGATGCTGCTCTTTTTAGCACCCGCACATGGATTTGTGCCAAAACGCGTTTTTAAGCATGCGCATGCATCTTTTGGTAGACGCGGACGCAGTTTTCTGCAAAACCACACGATATGCATGCAAATGGTGCTTTTGGCAGAACGCGCGCGTGGATTTCTACCAAACGACGTGAAAAGCATGCCGATGCTGCTCTTTTTAACATCCGCACATGGATTTGTGCCAAAACGCGTTTTTAGCATGCACATGCATCTTTTGGTAGACGCGGACGCAGTTTTCTGCAAAACCACACGATATGCATGCAAATGGTGCTTTTGGCAGAACGCGCGTGTGGATTTCTACCAAACGACGTGAAAAGCATGCCGATGCTGCTCTTTTTAACATCCGCACATGGATTTGTGCCAAAGCGCGTTTTAAGCATGCGCATGCATCTTTTGGTAGACGCGGGACGCAGTTTTCTGCAAAAACCACACGATAGGCATGCAAATGGTGCTTTTGGCAGAACGCGCGTGTGGATTTCTACCAAACGACGTGAAAAGCATGCCGATGCTGCTCTTTTTAGCACCCGCACATGGATTTGTGCCAAAACGCGTTTTAAGCATGCGCATGCATCTTTTGGTAGACGCGGACGCAGTTTTCTGCAAAACCACACGATATGCATGCAAATGGTGCTTTTGGCAGAACGCGCGCGTGGATTTCTACCAAACGACGTGAAAAGCATGCCGATGCTGCTCTTTTTAACATCCGCACATGGATTTGTGCCAAAACGCGTTTTAAGCATGCGCATGCATCTTTTGGTAGACGCGGACGCAGTTTTCTGCAAAACCACACGATAGGCATGCAAATGGTGCTTTTGGCAGAACGCGCGCGTGGATTTCTACCAAACGACGTGAAAAGCATGCCGATGCTGCTCTTTTTAGCACCCGCACATGGATTTGTGCCAAAACGCGTTTTTAGCATGCACATGCATCTTTTGGTAGACGCGGACGCAGGTTTCTGCAAAACCACACGATATGCATCAAAATGGTGCTTTTGGCAGAACGCGCGCGTGGATTTCTACCAAACGACGTGAAAAGCATGCCGATGCTGCTCTTTTTAACATCCGCACATGGATTTGTGCCAAAGCGCGTTTTAAGCATGCGCATGCATCTTTTGGTAGAGGCGGACGCAGTTTTCTGCAAAACCACACGATAGGCATGCAAATGGTGCTTTTGGCAGAACGCGCGTGTGGATTTCTACCAAACGACGTGAAAAGCATGCCGATGCTGCTCTTTTTAGCACCCGCACATGGATTTGTGCCAAAACGTGTTTTTAGCATGCGCATGCATCTTTTGGTAGACGCGGACGCAGTTTTCTGCACAACCACACGATATGCATCAAAATGGTGCTTTTGGCAGAACGCGCGTGTGGATTTCTACAAACGACGTGAAAAGCATGCCGATGCTGCTCTTTTTAACATCCGCACATGGATTTGTGCCAAAGCGCGTTTTAAGCATGCGCATGCATCTTTTGGTAGACGCGGACGCAGTTTTCTGCAAAACCACACGATAGGCATGCAAATGGTGCTTTTGGCAGAACGCGCGTGTGGATTTCTACCAAACGACGTGAAAAGCATGCCGATGCTGCTCTTTTTAGCACCCGCCACATGGATTTGTGCCAAAACGCGTTTTAAGCATGCGCATGCATCTTTTGGTAGACGCGGACGCAGTTTTCTGCAAAACCACACGATATGCATGCAAATGGTGCTTTTGGCAGAACGCGCGCGTGGATTTCTACCAAACGACGTGAAAAGCATGCCGATGCTGCTCTTTTTAACATCCGCACATGGATTTGTGCCAAAACGCGTTTTTAGCATGCGCATGCATCTTTTGGTAGACGCGGACGCAGTTTTCTGCAAAACCACACGATATGCATGCAAATGGTGCTTTTGGCAGAACGCGCGTGTGGATTTCTACCAAACGACGTGAAAAGCATGCCGATGCTGCTCTTTTTAACATCCGCACATGGATTTGTGCCAAAGCGCGTTTTAAGCATGCGCATGCATCTTTTGGTAGACGCGGACGCAGTTTTCTGCAAAACCACACGATAGGCATGCAAATGGTGCTTTTGGCAGAACGCGCGTGTGGATTTCTACCAAACGACGTGAAAAGCATGCCGATGCTGCTCTTTTTAGCACCCGCACATGGATTTGAGCCAAAACGCGTTTTAAGCATGCGCATGCATCTTTTGGTAGACGCGGACGCAGTTTTCTGCATAACCACACGATATGCATGCAAATGGTGCTTTTGGCAGAACGCGCGCGTGGATTTCTACCAAACGACGTGAAAAGCATGCCGATGCTGCTCTTTTTACCATCCGCACATGGATTTGTGCCAAAGCGCGTTTTAAGCATGCGCATGCATCTTTAGGTAGACGCGGACGCAGTTTTCTGCAAAACCACACGATAGGCATGCAAATGGTGCTTTTGGCAGAACGCGCGCGTGGATTTCTACCAAACGACGTGAAAAGCATGCCGATGCTGCTCTTTTTAGCACCCGCACATGGATTTGTGCCAAAACGCGTTTTTAGCATGCACATGCATCTTTTGGTAGACGCGGACGCAGTTTTCTGCAAAACCACACGATATGCATGCAAATGGTGCTTTTGGCAGAACGCGCGTGTGGATTTCTACCAAACGACGTGAAAAGCATGCCGATGCTGCTCTTTTTAACATCCGCACATGGATTTGTGCCAAAGCGCGTTTTAAGCATGCGCATGCATCTTTTGGTAGACGCGGACGCAGTTTTCTGCAAAACCACACGATAGGCATGCAAATGGTGCTTTTGGCAGAACGCGCGTGTGGATTTCTACCAAACGACGTGAAAAGCATGCCGATGCTGCTCTTTTTAGCACCCGCACATGGATTTGTGCCAAAACGCGTTTTAAGCATGCGCATGCATCTTTTGGTAGACGCGGACGCAGTTTTCTGCAAAACCACACGATATGCATGCAAATGGTGCTTTTGGCAGAACGCGCGCGTGGATTTCTACCAAACGACGTGAAAAGCATGCCGATGCTGCTCTTTTTAACATCCGCACATGGATTTGTGCCAAAGCGCGTTTTAAGCATGCGCATGCATCTTTTGGTAGACGCGGACGCAGTTTTCTGCAAAACCACACGATAGGCATGCGAATGGTGCTTTTGGCAGAACGCACGTGTGGATTTCTACCAAACGACGTGAAAAGCATGCCGATGCTGCTCTTTTTAGCACCCGCACATGGATTTGTGCCAAAACGCGTTTTAAGCATGCGCATGCATCTTTTGGTAGACGCGGACGCAGTTTTCTGCAAAACCACACGATAGGCATGCAAATGGTGCTTTTGGCAGAACGCGCGTGTGGATTTCTACCAAACGACGTGAAAAGCATGCCGATGCTGCTCTTTTTAGCACCCGCACATGGATTTGTGCCAAAACGCGTTTTAAGCATGCGCATGCATCTTTTGGTAGACGCGGACGCAGTTTTCTGCAAAACCACACGATATGCATGCAAATGGTGCTTTTGGCAGAACGCGCGCGTGGATTTCTACCAAACGACGTGAAAAGCATGCCGATGCTGCTCCTGCTCTTTTAACATCCGCACTTGGATTTGTGCCAAAACGCGTTTTAAGCATGCGCATGCACCTTTGGTAGACGCGGACGCAGTTTCTGCAAAACCACACGATATGCATGCAAATGGTGATTTTGGCAGAACGCGCGTGTGGATTTCTACCAAACGACGTGAAAGCATGCCGATGCTGCTCTTTTAGCACCCGCACATGGATTGTGCCAAAACGCGTTTTAAGCATGCGCATGCATCTTTTGTAGACGCGGACGCAGTTTCTGCAAAACCACACGATATGCATGCAAATGGTGCTTTTGGCAGAACGCGCGCGTGGATTTCTACCAAACGACGTGAAAAGCATGCCGATGCTGCTCTTTTAAACATCCGCACATGGATTTGTGCCAAAACGCGTTTTAAGCATGCGCATGCATCTTTTGGTAGACGCGGACGCAGTTTTCTGCAAAACCACACGAATAGGCATGCAAATGGTGCTTTTGGCAGAACGCGCGCGTGGATTTCTACCAAACGGACGTGAAAATCATGCCGATGCTGCTCTTTTTAGCACCCGCACATGGATTTGTGCCAAAACGCGTTTTAAGCATGCGCATGCATCTTTTGGTAGACGCGGACGCAGTTTTCTGCAAAACCACACGATATGAATGCAAATGGTGCTTTTGGCAGAACACGCGCGTGGATTTCTACCAAACGACGTGAAAAGCATGCCGATGCTGCTCTTTTTAACATCCGCACATGGATTTGTGCCAAAGCGCGTTTTAAGCATGCGCATGCATCTTTTGGTAGACGCGGACGCAGTTTTCTGCAAAACCACACGATAGGCATGCAAATGGTGCTTTTGGCAGAACGCGCGTGTGGATTTCTACCAAACGACGTGAAAAGCATGCCGATGCTGCTCTTTTTAGCACCCGCACATGGATTTGTGCAAAAACGCGTTTTAAGCATGCGCATGCATCTTTTGGTAGACGCGGACGCAGTTTTCTGCAAAACCACACGATATGCATGCAAATGGTGGTTTTGGCAGAACGCGCGCGTGGATTTCTACCAAACGACGTGAAAAGCATGCCGATGCTGCTCTTTTTACACCCGCACATGGATTTGTGCCAAAACGCGTTTTTAGCATGCACATGCATCTTTTGGTAGACTCGGACGCAGTTTTCTGCAAAACCACACGATATGCATGCAAATGGTGCTTTTGCAGAACGCGCGTGTGGATTTCTACCAAACGACGTGAAAAGCATGCCGATGCTGCTCTTTTTAGCACCCGCACATGGATTTGTGCCAAAACGCGTTTTAAGCATGCGCATGCATCTTTTGGTAGACGCGGACGCAGTTTTCTGCAAAACCACACGATAGGCATGCAAATGGTGCTTTTGGCAGAACGCGCGCGTGGATTTCTACCAAACGACGTGAAAAGCATGCCGATGCTGCTCTTTTTAACATCCGCACATGGATTTGTGCCAAAACGCGTTTTAAGCATGCGCATGCATCTTTTGGTAGACGCGGACGCAGTTTTCTGCAAAACCACACGATAGGCATGCAAATGGTGCTTTTGGCAGAACGCGCGCGTGGATTTCTACCAAACGACGGGAAAAGCATGCCGATGCTGCTCTTTTTAGCACCCGCACATGGATTTGTGCCAAAACGCGTTTTTAGCATGCACATGCATCTTTTGGTAGACGCGGACGCAGTTTTCTGCAAAACCACACGATATGCATGCAAATGGTGCTTTTGGCAGAACGCGCGTGTGGATTTCTACCAAACGACGTGAAAAGCATGCCGATGCTGCTCTTTTTAGCACCCGCACATGGATTTGTGCCAAAACGCGTTTTTAGCATGCACATGCATCTTTTGGTAGACGCGGACGCAGTTTTCTGCAAAACCACACGATATGCATGCAAATGGTGCTTTTGGCAGAACGCGCGTGTGGATTTCTACCAAACGACGTGAAAAGCATGCCGATGCTGCTCTTTTTAGCACCCGCACATGGATTTGTGCCAAAACGCGTTTTAAGCATGCGCATGCATCTTTTGGTAGACGCGGACGCAGTTTTCTGCAAAACACACGATATGCATGTAAATGGTGCTTTTGGCAGAACGCGCGCGTGGATTTCTACCAAACGACGTGAAAAGCATGCCGATGCTGCTCTTTTTAACATCCGCACATGGATTTGTGCCAAAGCGCGTTTTAAGCATGCGCATGCATCTTTTGGTAGACGCGGACGCAGTTTTCTGCAAAACCACACGATATGCATGCAAATGGTGCTTTTGGCAGAACGCGCGCGTGGATTTCTACCAAACGACGTGAAAAGCGTGCCGATGCTGCTCTTTTTAACATCCGCACATGGATTTGTGCCAAAGCGCGTTTTAAGCATGCGCATGCATCTTTTGGTAGACGCGGACGCAGTTTTCTGCAAAACCACACGATATGCATGCAAATGGTGCTTTTGGCAGAACGCGCGCGTGGATTTCTACCAAACGACGTGAAAAGCATGCCGATGCTGCTCTTTTTAGCACCCGCACATGGATTTGTGCAAAACGCGTTTTAAGCATGCGCATGCATCTTTTGGTAGACGCGGACGCAGTTTTCTGCAAAACCACACGATATGCATGCAAATGGTGCTTTTGGCAGAACGCGCGTGTGGATTTCTACCAAACGACGTGAAAAGCATGCCGATGCTGCTCTTTTTAGCACCCGCACATGGATTTGTGCCAAAACGCGTTTTAAGCATGCGCATGCATCTTTTGGTAGACGCGGACGCAGTTTTCTGCAAAAACCACACGATATGCATGCAAATGGTGCTTTTGGCAGAACACGCGCGTGGATTTCTACCAAACGACGTGAAAAGCATGCCGATGCTGCTCTTTTTAACATCCGCACATGGATTTGTGCCAAAGCGCGTTTTAAGCATGCGCATGCATCTTTTGGTAGACGCGGACGCAGTTTTCTGCAAAACCACACGATAGGCATGCAAATGGTGCTTTTGGCAGAACGCGCGTGTGGATTTCTACCAAACGACGTGAAAAGCATGCCGATGCTGCTCTTTTTAGCACCCGCACATGGATTTGTGCAAAAACGCGTTTTAAGCATGCGCATGCATCTTTTGGTAGACGCGGACGCAGTTTTCTGCAAAACCACACGATATGCATGCAAATGGTGGTTTTGGCAGAACGCGCGCGTGGATTTCTACCAAACGACGTGAAAAGCATGCCGATGCTGCTCTTTTTAGCACCCGCACATGGATTTGTGCCAAAACGCGTTTTAGCATGCACATGCATCTTTTGGTAGACTCGGACGCAGTTTTCTGCAAAACCACACGATATGCATGCAAATGGTGCTTTTGGCAGAACGCGCGTGTGGATTTCTACCAAACGACGTGAAAAGCATGCCGATGCTGCTCTTTTTAGCACCCGCACATGGATTTGTGCCAAAACGCGTTTTAAGCATGCGCATGCATCTTTTGGTAGACGCGGACGCAGTTTTCTGCAAAACCACACGATAGGCATGCAAATGGTGCTTTTGGCAGAACGCGCGCGTGGATTTCTACCAAACGACGTGAAAAGCATGCTGATGCTGCTCTTTTTACCATCCGCACATGGATTTGTGCCAAAACGCGTTTTAAGCATGCGCATGCATCTTTTGGTAGACGCGGACGCAGTTTTCTGCAAAACCACACGATAGGCATGCAAATGGTGCTTTTGGCAGAACGCGCGCGTGGATTTCTACCAAACGACGGAAAAGCATGCCGATGCTGCTCTTTTTAGCACCCGCACATGGATTTGTGCCAAAACGCGTTTTTAGCATGCACATGCATCTTTTGGTAGACGCGGACGCAGGTTTCTGCAAAACCACACGATATGCATGCAAATGGTGCTTTTGGCAGAACGCGCGTGTGGATTTCTACCAAACGACGTGAAAAGCATGCCGATGCTGCTCTTTTTAGCACCCGCACATGGATTTGTGCCAAAACGCGTTTTTAGCATGCACATGCATCTTTTGGTAGACGCGGACGCAGTTTTCTGCAAAACCACACGATATGCATGCAAATGGTGCTTTTGGCAGAACGCGCGTGTGGATTTCTACCAAACGACGTGAAAAGCATGCCGATGCTGCTCTTTTTAGCACCCGCACATGGATTTGTGCCAAAACGCGTTTTAAGCATGCGCATGCATCTTTTGGTAGACGCGGACGCAGTTTTCTGCAAAACCACACAATATGCATGTAAATGGTGCTTTTGGCAGAACGCGCGCGTGGATTTCTACCAAACGACGTGAAAAGCATGCCGATGCTGCTCTTTTTAACATCCGCACATGGATTTGTGCCAAAGCGCGTTTTAAGCATGCGCATGCATCTTTTGGTAGACGCGGACGCAGTTTTCTGCAAAACCACACGATATGCATGCAAATGGTGCTTTTGGCAGAACGCGCGCGTGGATTTCTACCAAACGACGTGAAAAGCGTGCCGATGCTGCTCTTTTTAACATCCGCACATGGATTTGTGCCAAAGCGCGTTTTAAGCATGCGCATGCATCTTTTGGTAGACGCGGACGCAGTTTTCTGCAAAACCACACGATATGCATGCAAATGGTGCTTTTGGCAGAACGCGCGCGTGGATTTCTACCAAACGACGTGAAAAGCATGCCGATGCTGCTCTTTTTAGCACCCGCACATGGATTTGTGCCAAAACGCGTTTTAAGCATGCGCATGCATCTTTTGGTAGACGCGGACGCAGTTTTCTGCAAAACCACACGATATGCATGCAAATGGTGCTTTTGGCAGAACGCGCGTGTGGATTTCTACCAAACGACGTGAAAAGCATGCCGATGCTGCTCTTTTTAGCACCCGCACATGGATTTGTGCCAAAACGCGTTTTAAGCATGCGCATGCATCTTTTGGTAGACGCGGACGCAGTTTTCTGCAAAACCACACGATATGCATGCAAATGGTGCTTTTGGCAGAACGCGCGCGTGGATTTCTACCAAACGACGTGAAAAGCGTGCCGATGCTGCTCTTTTTAACATCCGCACATGGATTTGTGCCAAAGCGCGTTTTAAGCATGCGCATGCATCTTTTGGTAGACGCGGACGCAGTTTTCTGCAAAACCACACGATATGCATGCAAATGGTGCTTTTGGCAGAACGCGCGTGTGGATTTCTACCAAACGACGTGAAAAGCATGCCGATGCTGCTCTTTTTAGCACCCGCACATGGATTTGTGCCAAAACGCGTTTTAAGCATGCGCATGCATCTTTTGGTAGACGCGGACGCAGTTTTCTGCAAAACCACACGATATGCATGCAAATGGTGCTTTTGGCAGAACGCGCGCGTGGATTTCTACCAAACGACGTGAAAAGCATGCCGATGCTGCTCTTTTTAACATCCGCACATGGATTTGTGCCAAAGCGCGTTTTAAGCATGCGCATGCATCTTTTGGTAGACGCGGACGCAGTTTTCTGCAAAACCACACGATATGCATGCAAATGGTGCTTTTGGCAGAACGCGCGCGTGGATTTCTACCAAACGACGTGAAAAGCATGCCGATGCTGCTCTTTTTAACATCCGCACATGGATTTGTGCCAAAACGCGTTTTAAGCATGCGCATGCATCTTTTGGTAGACGCGGACGCAGTTTTCTGCAAAACCACACGATATGCATGCAAATGGTGCTTTTGGCAGAACGCGCGCGTGGATTTCTACCAAACGACGTGAAAAGCATCCCGATGCTGCTCTTTTTAACATCCGCACATGGATTTGTGCCAAAACGCGTTTTAAGCATGCGCATGCATCTTTTGGTAGACGCGGACGCAGTTTTCTGCAAAACCACACGATATGCATGCAAATGGTGCTTTTGGCAGAACGCGCGTGTGGATTTCTACCAAACGACGTGAAAAGCATGCCGATGCTGCTCTTTTTAGCACCCGCACATGGATTTGTGCCAAAACGCGTTTTTAAGCATGCGCATGCATCTTTTGGTAGACGCGGACGCAGTTTTCTGCAAAACCACACGATATGCATTCAAATGGTGCTTTTGGCAGAACGCGCGCGTGGATTTCTACCAAACGACGTGAAAAGCATGCCGATGCTGCTCTTTTTAACATCCGCACATGGATTTGTGCCAAAGCGCGTTTTAAGCATGCGCATGCTTCTTTTGGTAGACGCGGACGCAGTTTTCTGCAAAACCACACGATATGCATGCAAATGGTGCTTTTGGCAGAACGCGCGCGTGGATTTCTACCAAACGACGTGAAAAGCATGCCGATGCTGCGCTTTTTAACATCCGCACATGGATTTGTGCCAAAACGCGTTTTAAGCATGCGCATGCATCTTTTGGTAGACGCGGACGCAGTTTTCTGCAAAACCACACGATATGCATACAAATGGTGCTTTTGGCAGAACGCGCGCGTGGATTTCTACCAAACGACGTGAAAAGCATGCCGATGCTGCTCTTTTTAACATCCGCACATGGATTTGTGCCAAAACGCGTTTTAAGCATGTGCATGCATCTTTTGGTAGACGCGGACGCAGTTTTCTGCAAAACCACACGATATGCATGCAAATGGTGCTTTTGGCAGAACGCGCGTGTGGATTTCTACCAAACGACGTGAAAAGCATGCCGATGCTGCTCTTTTTAGCACCCGCACATGGATTTGTGCCAAAACGCGTTTTTAGCATGCACATGCATCTTTTGGTAGACGCGGACGCAGTTTTCTGCAAAACCACACGATATGCATGCAAATGGTGCTTTTGGCAGAACGCGCGTGTGGATTTCTACCAAACGACGTGAAAAGCATGCCGATGCTGCTCTTTTTAGCACCCGCACATGGATTTGTGCCAAAACGCGTTTTAAGCATGCGCATGCATCTTTTGGTAGACGCGGACGCAGTTTTCTGCAAAACCACACGATATGCATGCAAATGGTGCTTTTGGCAGAACGCGCGCGTGGATTTCTACCAAACGACGTGAAAAGCATGCCGATGCTGCTCTTTTTAACATCCGCACATGGATTTGTGCCAAAGCGCGTTTTAAGCATGCGCATGCATCTTTTGGTAGACGCGGACGCAGTTTTCTGCAAAACCACACGATATGCATGCAAATGGTGCTTTTGGCAGAACGCGCGCGTGGATTTCTACCAAACGACGTGAAAAGCATGCCGATGCTGCTCTTTTTAACATCCGCACATGGATTTGTGCCAAAACGCGTTTTAAGCATGCGCATGCATCTTTTGGTAGACGCGGACGCAGTTTTCTGCAAAACCACACGATATGCATGCAAATGGTGCTTTTGGCAGAACGCGCGTGTGGATTTCTACCAAACGACGTGAAAAGCATGCCGATGCTGCTCTTTTTAGCACCCGCACATGGATTTGTGCCAAAACGCGTTTTAAGCATGCGCATGCATCTTTTGGTAGACGCGGACGCAGTTTTCTGCAAAACCACACGATATGCATGCAAATGGTGCTTTTGGCAGAACGCGCGCGTGGATTTCTACCAAACGACGTGAAAAGCGTGCCGATGCTGCTCTTTTTAACATCCGCACATGGATTTGTGCCAAAGCGCGTTTTAAGCATGCGCATGCATCTTTTGGTAGACGCGGACGCAGTTTTCTGCAAAACCACACGATATGCATGCAAATGGTGCTTTTGGCAGAACGCGCGCGTGGATTTCTACCAAACGACGTGAAAAGCATGCCGATGCTGCTCTTTTTAGCACCCGCACATGGATTTGTGCCAAAACGCGTTTTAAGCATGCGCATGCATCTTTTGGTAGACGCGGACGCAGTTTTCTGCAAAACCACACGATATGCATGCAAATGGTGCTTTTGGCAGAACGCGCGTGTGGATTTCTACCAAACGACGTGAAAAGCATGCCGATGCTGCTCTTTTTAGCACCCGCACATGGATTTGTGCCAAAACGCGTTTTAAGCATGCGCATGCATCTTTTGGTAGACGCGGACGCAGTTTTCTGCAAAACCACACGATATGCATGCAAAAGGTGCTTTTGGCAGAACGCGCGCGTGGATTTCTACCAAACGACGTGAAAAGCGTGCCGATGCTGCTCTTTTTAACATCCGCACATGGATTTGTGCCAAAGCGCGTTTTAAGCATGCGCATGCATCTTTTGGTAGACGCGGACGCAGTTTTCTGCAAAACCACACGATATGCATGCAAATGGTGCTTTTGGCAGAACGCGCGTGTGGATTTCTACCAAACGACGTGAAAAGCATGCCGATGCTGCTCTTTTTAGCACCCGCACATGGATTTGTGCCAAAACGCGTTTTAAGCATGCGCATGCATCTTTTGGTAGACGCGGACGCAGTTTTCTGCAAAACCACACGATATGCATTCAAATGGTGCTTTTGGCAGAACGCGCGCGTGGATTTCTACCAAACGACGTGAAAAGCATGCCGATGCTGCTCTTTTTAACATCCGCACATGGATTTGTGCCAAAGCGCGTTTTAAGCATGCGCATGCATCTTTTGGTAGACGCGGACGCAGTTTTCTGCAAAACCACACGATATGCATGCAAATGGTGCTTTTGGCAGAACGCGCGCGTGGATTTCTACCAAACGACGTGAAAAGCATGCCGATGCTGCTCTTTTTAACATCCGCACATGGATTTGTGCCAAAACGCGTTTTAAGCATGCGCATGCATCTTTTGGTAGACGCGGACGCAGTTTTCTGCAAAACCACACGATATGCATACAAATGGTGCTTTTGGCAGAACGCGCGCGTGGATTTCTACCAAACGACGTGAAAAGCATGCCGATGCTGCTCTTTTTAACATCCGCACATGGATTTGTGCCAAAACGCGTTTTAAGCATGTGCATGCATCTTTTGGTAGACGCGGACGCAGTTTTCTGCAAAACCACACGATAGGCATGCCAATGGTGCTTTTGGCAGAACGCGCGCGTGGATTTCTACCAAACGACGTGAAAAGCATGCCGATGCTGCTCTTTTTAACATCCGCACATGGATTTGTGCCAAAACGCGTTTTAAGCATGCGCATGCATCTTTTGGTAGACGCGGACGCAGTTTTCTGCAAAACCACACGATATGCATGCAAATGGTGCTTTTGGCAGAACGCGCGTGTGGATTTCTACCAAACGACGTGAAAAGCATGCCGATGCTGCTCTTTTTAGCACCCGCACTATGGATTTGTGCCAAAACGCGTTTTAAGCATGCGCATGCATCTTTTGGTAGACGCGGACGCAGTTTTCTGCAAAACCACACGATATGCATGCAAATGGTGCTTTTGGCAGAACGCGCGCGTGGATTTCTACCAAACGACGTGAAAAGCGTGCCGATGCTGCTCTTTTTAACATCCGCACATGGATTTGTGCCAAAGCGCGTTTTAAGCATGCGCATGCATCTTTTGGTAGACGCGGACGCAGTTTTCTGCAAAACCACACGATATGCATGCAAATGGTGCTTTTGGCAGAACGCGCGCGTGGATTTCTACCAAACGACGTGAAAAGCATGCCGATGCTGCTCTTTTTAACATCCGCACATGGATTTGTGCCAAAACGCGTTTTAAGCATGCGCATGCATCTTTTGGTAGACGCGGACGCAGTTTTCTGCAAAACCACACGATATGCATGCAAATGGTGCTTTTGTCAGAACGCGCGCGTGGATTTCTACCAAACGACGTGAAAAGCATGCCGATGCTGCTCTTTTTAACATCCGCACATGGATTTGTGCCAAAGCGCGTTTTAAGCATGCGCATGCATCTTTTGGTAGACGCGGACGAAGTTTTCTGCAAAACCACACGATAGGCATGCAAATGGTGCTTTTGGCAGAACGCGCGCGTGGATTTCTACCAAACGACGTGAAAAGCATGCCGATGCTGCTCTTTTTAACATCCGCACATGGATTTGTGCCAAAACGCGTTTTAAGCATGCGCATGCATCTTTTGGTAGACGCGGACGCAGTTTTCTGCAAAACCACACGATATGCATGCAAATGGTGCTTTTGGCAGAACGCGCGCGTGGATTTCTACCAAACGACGTGAAAAGCATGCCGATGCTGCTCTTTTTAGCACCCGCACATGGATTTGTGCCAAAACGCGTTTTAAGCATGCGCATGCATCTTTTGGTAGACGCGGACGCAGTTTTCTGCAAAACCACACGATATGCATGCAAATGGTGCTTTTCGCAGAACGCGCGTGTGGATTTCTACCAAACGTCGTGAAAAGCATGCCGATGCTGCTCTTTTTAACATCCGCACATGGATTTGTGCCAAAACGCGTTTTAAGCATGCGCATGCATCTTTTGGTAGACGCGGACGCAGTTTTCTGCAAAACCACACGATAGGCATGCAAATGGTGCTTTTGGCAGAACGCGCGCGTGGATTTCTACCAAACGACGTGAAAAGCATGCCGATGCTGCTCTTTTTAGCACCCGCACATGGATTTGTGCCAAAACGCGTTTTTAGCATGCACATGCATCTTTTGGTAGACGCGGACGCAGTTTTCTGCAAAACCACACGATATGCATGCAAATGGTGCTTTTGGCAGAACGCGCGTGTGGATTTCTACCAAACGACGTGAAAAGCATGCCGATGCTGCTCTTTTTAGCACCCGCACATGGATTTGTGCCAAAACGCGTTTTAAGCATGCGCATGCATCTTTTGGTAGACGCGGACGCAGTTTTCTGCAAAACCACACGATATGCATGCAAATGGTGCTTTTCGCAGAACGCGCGTGTGGATTTCTACCAAACGTCGTGAAAAGCATGCCGATGCTGCTCTTTTTAACATCCGCACATGGATTTGTGCCAAAACGCGTTTTAAGCATGCGCATGCATCTTTGGTAGACGCGGACGCAGTTTTCTGCAAAACCACACGATAGGCATGCAAATGGTGCTTTTGGCAGAACGCGCGCGTGGATTTCTACCAAACGACGTGAAAAGCATGCCGATGCTGCTCTTTTTAGCACCCGCACATGGATTTGTGCCAAAACGCGTTTTTAGCATGCACATGCATCTTTTGGTAGACGCGGACGCAGTTTTCTGCAAAACCACACGATATGCATGCAAATGGTGCTTTTGGCAGAACGCGCGTGTGGATTTCTACCAAACGACGTGAAAAGCATGCCGATGCTGCTCTTTTTAGCACCCGCACATGGATTTGTGCCAAAACGCGTTTTAAGCATGCGCATGCATCTTTTGGTAGACGCGGACGCAGTTTTCTGCAAAACCACACGATATGCATGCAAATGGTGCTTTTGGCAGAACGCGCGCGTGGATTTCTACCAAACGACGTGAAAAGCATGCCGATGCTGCTCTTTTTAACATCCGCACATGGATTTGTGCCAAAGCGCGTTTTAAGCATGCGCATGCATCTTTTGGTAGACGCGGACGCAGTTTTCTGCAAAACCACACGATATGCATGCAAATGGTGCTTTTGGCAGAACGCGCGCGTGGATTTCTACCAAACGACGTGAAAAGCATCCCGATGCTGCTCTTTTTAATATCCGCACATGGATTTGTGCCAAAACGCGTTTTTAGCATGCACATGCATCTTTTGGTAGACGCGGACGCAGTTTTCTGCAAAACCACACGATATGCATGCAAATGGTGCTTTTGGCAGAACGCGCGTGTGGATTTCTACCAAACGACGTGAAAAGCATGCCGATGCTGCTCTTTTTAGCACCCGCACATGGATTTGTGCCAAAACGCGTTTTAAGCATGCGCATGCATCTTTTGGTAGACGCGGACGCAGTTTTCTGCAAAACCACACGATATGCATGCAAATGGTGCTTTTCGCAGAACGCGCGTGTGGATTTCTACCAAACGACGTGAAAAGCATGCCGATGCTGCTCTTTTTAGCACGCGCACATGGATTTGTGCCAAAACGCGTTTTAAGCATGCGTTCATCTTTTGGTAGACGCGGACGCAGTTTTCTGCAAAACCACACGATAGGCATGCAAATGGTGCTTTTGGCAGAACGCGCGCGTGGATTTCTACCAAACGACGTGAAAAGCATGCCGATGCTGCTCTTTTTAACATCCGCACATGGATTTGTGCCAAAACGCGTTTTAAGCATGCGCATGCATCTTTTGGTAGACGCGGACGCAGTTTTCTGCAAAACCACACGATAGGCATGCAAATGGTGCTTTTGGCAGAACGCGCGCGTGGATTTCTACCAAACGACGGGAAAAGCATGCCGATGCTGCTCTTTTTAGCACCCGCACATGGATTTGTGCCAAAACGCGTTTTTAGCATGCACATGCATCTTTTGGTAGACGCGGACGCAGTTTTCTGCAAAACCACACGATATGCATGCAAATGGTGCTTTTGGCAGAACGCGCGCGTGGATTTCTACCAAACGACGTGAAAAGCATGCCGATGCTGCTCTTTTTAACATCCGCACATGGATTTGTGCCAAAGCGCGTTTTAAGCATGCGCATGCATCTTTTGGTAGACGCGGACGCAGTTTTCTGCAAAACCACACGATATGCATGCAAATGGTGCTTTTGGCAGAACGCGCGCGTGGATTTCTACCAAACGACGTGAAAAGCATGCCGATGCTGCTCTTTTTAACATCCGCACATGGATTTGTGCCAAAACGCGTTTTAAGCATGCGCATGCATCTTTTGGTAGACGCGGACGCAGTTTTTGCAAAACCACACGATATGTATACAAATGGTGCTTTTGGCAGAACGCGCGCGTGGATTTCTACCAAACGACGTGAAAAGCATGCCGATGCTGCTCTTTTTAACATCCGCACATGGATTTGTGCCAAAGCGCGTTTTAAGCATGTGCATGCATCTTTTGGTAGACGCGGACGCAGTTTTCTGCAAAACCACACGATAGGCATGCAAATGGTGCTTTTGGCAGAACGCGCGCGTGGATTTCTACCAAACGACGTGAAAAGCATGCCGATGCTGCTCTTTTTAGCACCCGCACATGGATTTGTGCCAAAACGCGTTTTAAGCATGCGCATGCATCTTTTGGTAGACGCGGACGCAGTTTTCTGCAAAACCACACGATATGCATGCAAATGGTGCTTTTGGCAGAACGCGCGCGTGGATTTCTACCAAACGACGTGAAAAGCATGCCGATGCTGCTCTTTTTAACATCCGCACATGGATTTGTGCCAAAGCGCGTTTTAAGCATGCGCATGCATCTTTTGGTAGACGCGGACGCAGTTTTCTGCAAAACCACACGATATGCATGCAAATGGTGCTTTTGGCAGAACGCGCGCGTGGATTTCTACCAAACGACGTGAAAAGCATCCCGATGCTGCTCTTTTTAATATCCGCACATGGATTTGTGCCAAAACGCGTTTTTAGCATGCACATGCATCTTTTGGTAGACGCGGACGCAGTTTTCTGCAAAACCACACGATATGCATGCAAATGGTGCTTTTGGCAGAACGCGCGTGTGGATTTCTACCAAACGACGTGAAAAGCATGCCGATGCTGCTCTTTTTAGCACCCGCACATGGATTTGTGCCAAAACGCGTTTTAAGCATGCGCATGCATCTTTTGGTAGACGCGGACGCAGTTTTCTGCAAAACCACACGATATGCATGCAAATGGTGCTTTTCGCAGAACGCGCGTGTGGATTTCTACCAAACGACGTGAAAAGCATGCCGATGCTGCTCTTTTTAGCACGCGCACATGGATTTGTGCCAAAACGCGTTTTAAGCATGCGTTCATCTTTTGGTAGACGCGGACGCAGTTTTCTGCAAAACCACACGATAGGCATGCAAATGGTGCTTTTGGCAGAACGCGCGCGTGGATTTCTACCAAACGACGTGAAAAGCATGCCGATGCTGCTCTTTTTAACATCCGCACATGGATTTGTGCCAAAACGCGTTTTAAGCATGCGCATGCATCTTTTGGTAGACGCGGACGCAGTTTTCTGCAAAACCACACGATAGGCATGCAAATGGTGCTTTTGGCAGAACGCGCGCGTGGATTTCTACCAAACGACGGGAAAAGCATGCCGATGCTGCTCTTTTTAGCACCCGCACATGGATTTGTGCCAAAACGCGTTTTTAGCATGCACATGCATCTTTTGGTAGACGCGGACGCAGTTTTCTGCAAAACCACACGATATGCATGCAAATGGTGCTTTTGGCAGAACGCGCGCGTGGATTTCTACCAAACGACGTGAAAAGCATGCCGATGCTGCTCTTTTTAACATCCGCACATGGATTTGTGCCAAAGCGCGTTTTAAGCATGCGCATGCATCTTTTGGTAGACGCGGACGCAGTTTTCTGCAAAACCACACGATATGCATGCAAATGGTGCTTTTGGCAGAACGCGCGCGTGGATTTCTACCAAACGACGTGAAAAGCATGCCGATGCTGCTCTTTTTAACATCCGCACATGGATTTGTGCCAAAACGCGTTTTAAGCATGCGCATGCATCTTTTGGTAGACGCGGACGCAGTTTTTGCAAAACCACACGATATGTATACAAATGGTGCTTTTGGCAGAACGCGCGCGTGGATTTCTACCAAACGACGTGAAAAGCATGCCGATGCTGCTCTTTTTAACATCCGCACATGGATTTGTGCCAAAGCGCGTTTTAAGCATGTGCATGCATCTTTTGGTAGACGCGGACGCAGTTTTCTGCAAAACCACACGATAGGCATGCAAATGGTGCTTTTGGCAGAACGCGCGCGTGGATTTCTACCAAACGACGTGAAAAGCATGCCGATGCTGCTCTTTTTAACATCCGCACATGGATTTGTGCCAAAACGCGTTTTAAGCATGCGCATGCATCTTTTGGTAGACGCGGACGCAGTTTTCTGCAAAACCACACGATATGCATGCAAATGGTGCTTTTGGCAGAACGCGCGTGTGGATTTCTACCAAACGACGTGAAAAGCATGCCGATGCTGCTCTTTTTAGCACCCGCACATGGATTTGTGCCAAAACGCGTTTTAAGCATGCGCATGCATCTTTTGGTAGACGCGGACGCAGTTTTTGCAAAACCACACGATATGCATACAAATGGTGCTTTTGGCAGAACGCGCGCGTGGATTTCTACCAAACGACGTGAAAAGCATGCCGATGCTGCTCTTTTTAGCACCCGCACATGGATTTGTGCCAAAACGCGTTTTAAGCATGCGCATGCATCTTTTGGTAGACGCGGACGCAGTTTTCTGCAAAACCACACGATATGCATGCAAATGGTGCTTTTGGCAGAACGCGCGCGTGGATTTCTACCAAACGACGTGAAAAGCATGCCGATGCTGCTCTTTTTAACATCCGCACATGGATTTGTGCCAAAGCGCGTTTTAAGCATGCGCATGCATCTTTTGGTAGACGCGGACGCAGTTTTCTGCAAAACCACACGATATGCATGCAAATGGTGCTTTTGGCAGAACGCGCGCGTGGATTTCTACCAAACGACGTGAAAAGCATGCCGATGCTGCTCTTTTTAACATCCGCACATGGATTTGTGCCAAAACGCGTTTTAAGCATGCGCATGCATCTTTTGGTAGATGCGGACGTAGTTTTCTGCAAAACCACACGATATGCATGCAAATGGTGCTTTTGGCAGAACGCGCGCGTGGATTTCTACCAAACGACGTGAAAAGCATCCCGATGCTGCTCTTTTTAACATCCGCACATGGATTTGTGCCAAAACGCGTTTTAAGCATGCGCATGCATCTTTTGGTAGACGCGGACGCAGTTTTCTGCAAAACCACACGATATGCATGCAAATGGTGCTTTTGGCAGAACGCGCGCGTGGATTTCTACCAAACGACGTGAAAAGCATGCCGATGCTGCTCTTTTTAACATCCGCACATGGATTTGTGCCAAAACGCGTTTTAAGCATGCGCATGCATCTTTTGGTAGACGCGGACGCAGTTTTCTGCAAAACCACACGATAGGCATGCAAATGGTGCTTTTGGCAGAACGCGCGCGTGGATTTCTACCAAACGACGTGAAAAGCATGCCGATGCTGCTCTTTTTAGCACCCGCACATGGATTTGTGCCAAAACGCGTTTTTAGCATGCACATGCATCTTTTGGTAGACGCGGACGCAGTTTTCTGCAAAACCACACGATATGCATGCAAATGGTGCTTTTGGCAGAACGCGCGTGTGGATTTCTACCAAACGACGTCAAAAGCATGCCGATGCTGCTCTTTTTAGCACCCGCACATGGATTTGTGCCAAAACGCGTTTTAAGCATGCGCATGCATCTTTTGGTAGACGCGGACGCAGTTTTCTGCAAAACCACACGATATGCATGCAAATGGTGCTTTTGGCAGAACGCGCGCGTGGATTTCTACCAAACGACGTGAAATGCATGCCGATGCTGCTCTTTTTAACATCCGCACATGGATTTGTGCCAAAGCGCGTTTTAAGCATGCGCATGCATCTCTTGGTAGACGCGGACGCAGTTTTCTGCAAAACCACACGATATGCATGCAAATGGTGCTTTTGGCAGAACGCGCGCGTGGATTTCTACCAAACGACGTGAAAAGCATGCCGATGCTGCTCTTTTTAGCACCCGCACATGGATTTGTGCCAAAACGCGTTTTTAGCATGCACATGCATCTTTTGGTAGACGCTGACGCAGTTTTCTGCAAAACCACACGATATGCATGCAAATGGTGCTTTTGGCAGAACGCGCGTGTGGATTTCTACCAAACGACGTGAAAAGCATGCCGATGCTGCTCTTTTTAGCACCCGCACATGGATTTGTGCCAAAACGCGTTTTAAGCATGCGCATGCATCTTTTGGTAGACGCGGACGCAGTTTTCTGCAAAACCACACGATATGCATGCAAATGGTGCTTTTCGCAGAACGCGCGTGTGGATTTCTACCAAACGACGTGAAAAGCATGCCGATGCTGCTCTTTTTAGCACCCGCACATGGATTTGTGCCAAAACGCGTTTTTCGCATGCACATGCATCTTTTGGTAGACGCGGACGCAGTTTTATGCAAAACCACACGATATGCATGCAAATGGTGCTTTTGGCAGATCGCGCGTGTGGATTTCTACCAAACGACGTGAAAAGCATGCCGATGCTGCTCTTTTTAGCACCCGCACATGGATTTGTGCCAAAACGCGTTTTAAGCATGCGCATGCATCTTTTGGTAGACGCGGACGCAGTTTTCTGCAAAACCACACGATATGCATGCAAATGGTGCTTTTCGCAGAACGCGCGTGTGGATTTCTACCAAACGACGTGAAAAGCATGCCGATGCTGCTCTTTTTAACATCCGCACATGGATTTGTGCCAAAACGCGTTTTAAGCATGCGCATGCATCTTTTGGTAGACGCGGACGCAGTTTTCTGCAAAACCACACGATAGGCATGCAAATGGTGCTTTTGGCAGAACGCGCGCGTGGATTTCTACCAAACGTCGTGAAAAGCATGCCGATGCTGCTCTTTTTAGCACCCGCACATGGATTTGTGCCAAAACGCGTTTTTAGCATGCACATGCATCTTTTGGTAGACGCGGACGCAGTTTTCTGCAAAACCACACGATATGCATGCAAATGGTGCTTTTGGCAGAACGCGCGTGTGGATTTCTACCAAACGACGTGAAAAGCATGCCGATGCTGCTCTTTTTAGCACCCGCACATGGATTTGTGCCAAAACGCGTTTTAAGCATGCGCATGCATCTTTTGGTAGACGCGGACGCAGTTTTCTGCAAAACCACACGATATGCATGCAAATGGTGCTTTTGGCAGAACGCGCGCGTGGATTTCTACCAAACGACGTGAAAAGCATGCCGATGCTGCTCTTTTTAACATCCGCACATGGATTTGTGCCAAAGCGCGTTTTAAGCATGCGCATGCATCTTTTGGTAGACGCGGACGCAGTTTTCTGCAAAACCACACGATATGCATGCAAATGGTGCTTTTGGCAGATCGCGCGTGTGGATTTCTACCAAACGACGTGAAAAGCATGCCGATGCTGCTCTTTTTAGCACCCGCACATGGATTTGTGCCAAAACGCGTTTTAAGCATGCGCCTGCATCTTTTGGTAGACGCGGACGCAGTTTTCTGCAGAACCACACGATATGCATGCAAATGGTGCTTTTCACAGAACGCGCGTGTGGATTTCTACCAAACGACGTGAAAAGCATGCCGATGCTGCTCTTTTTAACATCCGCACATGGATTTGTGCCAAAACGCGTTTTAAGCATGCGCATGCATCTTTTGGTAGACGCGGACGCAGTTTTCTGCAAAACCACACGATAGGCATGCAAATGGTGCTTTTGGCAGAACGCGCGCGTGGATTTCTACCAAACGACGTGAAAAGCATGCCGATGCTGCTCTTTTTAGCACCCGCACATGGATTTGTGCCCATGCACATGCATGCATGCATGCATGCATGTGCAAAAGCATGCACATGCATCTTTTGGTAGACGCGGACGCAGTTTTCTGCAAAACCACACGATATGCATGCAAATGGTGCTTTTGGCAGAACGCGCTTGTGGATTTCTACCAAACGACGTGAAAAGCATGCCGATGCTGCTCTTTTTAGCACCCGCACATGGATTTGTGCCAAAACGCGTTTTAAGCATGCGCAGGCATCTTTTGGTAGACGCGGACGCAGTTTTCTGCAAAACCACATGATATGCATGCAAATTGTGCTTTTGGCAGAACGCGCGCGTGGATTTCTACCAAACGACGTGAAAAGCATGCCGATGCTGCTCTTTTTAACATCCGCACATGGATTTGTGCCAAAGCGCGTTTTAAGCATGCGCATGCATCTTTTGGTAGACGCGGACGCAGTTTTCTGCAAAACCACACGATATGCATGCAAATGGTGCTTTAAGCAGAACGCGCGCGTGGATATCTACCAAACGACGTGAAAAGCATGCCGATGCTGCTCTTTTTAACATCCGCACATGGATTTGTGCCAAAACGCGTTTTAAGCATGCGCATGCATCTTTTGGTAGACGCGGACGCAGTTTTCTGCAAAACCACACGATATGCATGCAAATGGTGCTTTTGGCAGAACGCGCGCGTGGATTTCTACCAAACGACGTGAAAAGCATCCCGATGCTGCTCTTTTTAACATCCGCACATGGATTTGTGCCAAAACGCGTTTTAAGCATGCGCATGCATCTTTTGGTAGACGCGGACGCAGTTTTCTGCAAAACCACACGATATGCATGCAAATGGTGCTTTTGGCAGAACGCGCCCGTGGATTTCTACCAAACGACGTGAAAAGCATGCCGATGCTGCTCTTTTTAACATCCGCACATGGATTTGTGCCAAAACGCGTTTTAAGCATGCGCATGCATCTTTTGGTAGACGCGGACGCAGTTTTCTGCAAAACCACACGATAGGCATGCAAATGGTGCTTTTGGCAGAACGCGCGCGTGGATTTCTACCAAACGACGTGAAAAGCATGCCGATGCTGCTCTTTTTAGCACCCGCACATGGATTTGTGCCAAAACGCGTTTTTAGCATGCACATGCATCTTTTGGTAGACGCGGACGCAGTTTTCTGCAAAACCACACGATATGCATGCAAATGGTGCTTTTGGCAGGACGCGCGTGTGGATTTCTACCAAACGACGTGAAAAGCATGCCGATGCTGCTCTTTTTAGCACCCGCACATGGATTTGTGCCAAAACGCGTTTTAAGCATGCGCATGCATCTTTTGGTAGACGCGGACGCAGTTTTCTGCAAAACCACACGATATGCATGCAAATGGTGCTTTTGGCAGAATGCGCGCGTGGATTTCTACCAAACGACGTGAAAAGCATGCCGATGCTGCTCTTTTTAACATCCGCACATGGATTTGTGCCAAAGCGCGTTTTAAGCATGCGCATGCATCTTTTGGTAGGCGCGGACGCAGTTTTCTGCAAAACCACACGATATGCATGCAAATGGTGCTTTTGGCAGAACGCGCGCGTGGATTTCTACCAAACGACGTGAAAAGCATGCCGATGCTGCTCTTTTTAACATCCGCACATGGATTTGTGCCAAAACGCGTTTTAAGCATGCGCATGCATCTTTTGGTAGACGCGGACGCAGTTTTCTGCAAAACCACACGATATGCATGCAAATGGTGCTTTTGGCAGAACAAGCGAGTGGATTTCTACCAAACGACGTGAAAAGCATGCCGATGCTGCTCTTTTTAACATCCGCACATGGATTTGTGCCAAAACGCGTTTTAAGCATGCGCATGCATCTTTTGGTAGACGCGGACGCAGTTTTCTGCAAAACCACACGATATGCATACAAATGGTGCTTTTGGCTGAACGCGCCCGTGATTTCTACCAAACGACGTGAAAAGCATGCCGATGCTGCTCTTTTTAACATCCGCACATGGATTTGTGCCAAAGCGCGTTTTAAGCATGCGCATGCATCTTTTGGTAGACGCGGACGCAGTTTTCTGCAAACCACACGATATGCATGCAAATGGTGCTTTTGGCAGGACGCGCGTGTGGATTTCTACCAAACGACGTGAAAAGCATGCCGATGCTGCTCTTTTTAGCACCCGCACATGGATTTGTGCCAAACGCGTTTTAAGCATGCGCATGCATCTTTTGGTAGACGCGGACGCAGTTTTCTGCAAAACCACACGATATGCATGCAAATGGTGCTTTTGGCAGAATGCGCGCGTGGATTTCTACCAAACGACGTGAAAAGCATGCCGATGCTGCTCTTTTTAACATCCGCACATGGATTTGTGCCAAAGCGCGTTTTAAGCATGCGCATGCATCTTTTGGTAGGCGCGGACGCAGTTTTCTGCAAAACCACACGATATGCATGCAAATGGTGCTTTTGGCAGAACGCGCGCGTGGATTTCTACCAAACGACGTGAAAAGCATGCCGATGCTGCTCTTTTTAACATCCGCACATGGATTTGTGCCAAAACGCGTTTTAAGCATGCGCATGCATCTTTTGGTAGACGCGGACGCAGTTTTCTGCAAAACCACACGATATGCATGCAAATGGTGCTTTTGGCAGAACGCGCGAGTGGATTTCTACCAAACGACGTGAAAAGCATGCCGATGCTGCTCTTTTTAACATCCGCACATGGATTTGTGCCAAAACGCGTTTTAAGCATGCGCATGCATCTTTTGGTAGACGCGGACGCAGTTTTCTGCAAAACCACACGATATGCATACAAATGGTGCTTTTGGCTGAACGCGCCCGTGGATTTCTACCAAACGACGTGAAAAGCATGCCGATGCTGCTCTTTTTAACATCCGCACATGGATTTGTGCCAAAGCGCGTTTTAAGCATGCGCATGCATCTTTTGGTAGACGCGGACGCAGTTTTCTGCAAAACCACACGATATGCATGCAAATGGTGGTTTTGGCAGAACGCGCGCGTGGATTTCTACCAAACGACGTGAAAAGCATGCCGATGCTGCTCTTTTTAGCACCCGCACATGGATTTGTGCCAAAACGCGTTTTTAGCATGCACATGCATCTTTTGGTAGACTCGGACGCAGTTTTCTGCAAAACCACACGATATGCATGCAAATGGTGCTTTTGGCAGAACGCGCGTGTGGATTTCTACCAAACGACGTGAAAAGCATGCCGATGCTGCTCTTTTTAGCACCCGCACATGGATTTGTGCCAAAACGCGTTTTAAGCATGCGCATGCATCTTTTGGTAGACGCGGACGCAGTTTTCTGCAAAACCACACGATAGGCATGCAAATGGTGCTTTTGGCAGAACGCGCGCGTGGATTTCTACCAAACGACGTGAAAAGCATGCCGATGCTGCTCTTTTTAACATCCGCACATGGATTTGTGCCAAAACGCGTTTTAAGCATGCGCATGCATCTTTTGGTAGACGCGGACGCAGTTTTCTGCAAAACCACACGATAGGCATGCAAATGGTGCTTTTGGCAGAACGCGCGCGTGGATTTCTACCAAACGACGGGAAAAGCATGCCGATGCTGCTCTTTTTAGCACCCGCACATGGATTTGTGCCAAAACGCGTTTTTAGCATGCACATGCATCTTTTGGTAGACGCGGACGCAGTTTTCTGCAAAACCACACGATATGCATGCAAATGGTGCTTTTGGCAGAACGCGCGTGTGGATTTCTACCAAACGACGTGAAAAGCATGCCGATGCTGCTCTTTTTAGCACCCGCACATGGATTTGTGCCAAAACGCGTTTTTAGCATGCACATGCATCTTTTGGTAGACGCGGACGCAGTTTTCTGCAAAACCACACGATATGCATGCAAATGGTGCTTTTGGCAGAACGCGCGTGTGGATTTCTACCAAACGACGTGAAAAGCATGCCGATGCTGCTCTTTGTAGCACCCGCACATGGATTTGTGCCAAAACGCGTTTTAAGCATGCGCATGCATCTTTTGGTAGACGCGGACGCAGTTTTCTGCAAAACCACACGATATGCATGCAAATGGTGCTTTTCGCAGAACGCGCGTGTGGATTTCTACCAAACGACGTGAAAAGCATGCCGATGCTGCTCTTTTTAACATCCGCACATGGATTTGTGCCAAAACGCGTTTTAAGCATGCGCATGCATCTTTTGGTAGACGCGGACGCAGTTTTCTGCAAAACCACACGATATGCATGCAAATGGTGCTTTTGGCAGAACGCGCGAGTGGATTTCTACCAAACGACGTGAAAAGCATGCCGATGCTGCTCTTTTTAACATCCGCACATGGATTTGTGCCAAAACGCGTTTTAAGCATGCGCATGCATCTTTTGGTAGACGCGGACGCAGTTTTCTGCAAAACCACACGATATGCATACAAATGGTGCTTTTGGCTGAACGCGCCCGTGGATTTCTACCAAACGACGTGAAAAGCATGCCGATGCTGCTCTTTTTAACATCCGCACATGGATTTGTGCCAAAGCGCGTTTTAAGCATGCGCATGCATCTTTTGGTAGACGCGGACGCAGTTTTCTGCAAAACCACACGATATGCATGCAAATGGTGGTTTTGGCAGAACGCGCGCGTGGATTTCTACCAAACGACGTGAAAAGCATGCCGATGCTGCTCTTTTTAGCACCCGCACATGGATTTGTGCCAAAACGCGTTTTTAGCATGCACATGCATCTTTTGGTAGACTCGGACGCAGTTTTCTGCAAAACCACACGATATGCATGCAAATGGTGCTTTTGGCAGAACGCGCGTGTGGATTTCTACCAAACGACGTGAAAAGCATGCCGATGCTGCTCTTTTTAGCACCCGCACATGGATTTGTGCCAAAACGCGTTTTAAGCATGCGCATGCATCTTTTGGTAGACGCGGACGCAGTTTTCTGCAAAACCACACGATAGGCATGCAAATGGTGCTTTTGGCAGAACGCGCGCGTGGATTTCTACCAAACGACGTGAAAAGCATGCCGATGCTGCTCTTTTTAACATCCGCACATGGATTTGTGCCAAAACGCGTTTTAAGCATGCGCATGCATCTTTTGGTAGACGCGGACGCAGTTTTCTGCAAAACCACACGATAGGCATGCAAATGGTGCTTTTGGCAGAACGCGCGCGTGGATTTCTACCAAACGACGGGAAAAGCATGCCGATGCTGCTCTTTTTAGCACCCGCACATGGATTTGTGCCAAAACGCGTTTTTAGCATGCACATGCATCTTTTGGTAGACGCGGACGCAGTTTTCTGCAAAACCACACCATATGCATGCAAATGGTGCTTTTGGCAGAACGCGCGTGTGGATTTCTACCAAACGACGTGAAAAGCATGCCGATGCTGCTCTTTTTAGCACCCGCACATGGATTTGTGCCAAAACGCGTTTTTAGCATGCACATGCATCTTTTGGTAGACGCGGACGCAGTTTTCTGCAAAACCACACGATATGCATGCAAATGGTGCTTTTGGCAGAACGCGCGTGTGGATTTCTACCAAACGACGTGAAAAGCATGCCGATGCTGCTCTTTGTAGCACCCGCACATGGATTTGTGCCAAAACGCGTTTTAAGCATGCGCATGCATCTTTTGGTAGACGCGGACGCAGTTTTCTGCAAAACCACACGATATGCATGCAAATGGTGCTTTTCGCAGAACGCGCGTGTGGATTTCTACCAAACGACGTGAAAAGCATGCCGATGCTGCTCTTTTTAACATCCGCACATGGATTTGTGCCAAAACGCGTTTTAAGCATGCGCATGCATCTTTTGGTAGACGCGGACGCAGTTTTCTGCAAAACCACACGATAGGCATGCAAATGGTGCTTTTGGCAGAACGCGCGCGTGGATTTCTACCAAACGACGTGAAAAGCATGCCGATGCTGCTCTTTTTAGCACCCGCACATGGATTTGTGCCAAAACGCGTTTTTAGCATGCACATGCATCTTTTGGTAGACGCGGACGCAGTTTTCTGCAAAACCACACGATATGCATGCAAATGGTGCTTTTGGCAGAACGCGCGTGTGGATTTCTACCAAACGACGTGAAAAGCATGCCGATGCTGCTCTTTTTAGCACCCGCACATGGATTTGTGCCAAAACGCGTTTTAAGCATGCGCATGCATCTTTTGGTAGACGCGGACGCAGTTTTCTGCAAAACCACACGATATGCATGCAAATGGTGCTTTTGGCAGAACGCGCGCGTGGATTTCTACCAAACGACGTGAAAAGCATGCCGATGCTGCTCTTTTTAGCACCCGCACATGGATTTGTGCCAAAACGCGTTTTAAGCATGCGCATGCATCTTTTGGTAGACGCGGACGCAGTTTTCTGCAAAACCACACGATATGCATGCAAATGGTGCTTTTGGCAGAACGCGCGCGTGGATTTCTACCAAACGACGTGAAAAGCATGCCGATGCTGCTCTTTTTAGCACCCGCACATGGATTTGTGCCAAAACGCGTTTTAAGCATGCGCATGCATCTTTTGGTAGACGCGGACGCAGTTTTCTGCAAAACCACACGATAGGCATGCAAATGGTGCTTTTGGCAGAACGCGCGCGTGGATTTCTACCAAACGACGTGAAAAGCATGCCGATGCTGCTCTTTTTAGCACCCGCACATGGATTTGTGCCAAAACGCGTTTTAAGCATGCGCATGCATCTTTTGGTAGACGCGGACGCAGTTTTCTGCAAAACCACACGATATGCATGCAAATGGTGCTTTTGGCAGAACGCGCGCGTGTATTTCTACCAAACGACGTGAAAAGCATGCCGATGCTGCTCTTTTTAACATCCGCACATGGATTTGTGCCAAAACGCGTTTTAAGCATGCGCATGCATCTTTTGGTAGACGCGGACGCAGTTTTCTGCAAAACCACACGATATGCATGCAAATGGTGCTTTCGGCAGAACGCGCGCGTGGATTTCTACCAAACGACGTGAAAAGCATGCCGATGCTGCTCTTTTTAGCACCCGCACATGGATTTGTGCCAAACCGCGTTTTAAGCATGCGCTTGCATCTTTTGGTAGACGCGGACGCAGTTTTCTGCAAAACCACACGATATGCATGCAAATGGTGCTTTTGGCAGAACGCGGGCGTGGATTTCTACCAAACGACGTGAAAAGCATGCCGATGCTGCTCTTTTTAGCACCCGCACATGGATTTGTGCCAAAACGCGTTTTAAGCATGCGCATGCATCTTTTGGTAGACGCGGACGCAGTTTTCTGCAAAACCACACGATATGCATGCAAATGGTGCTTTTCGCAGAACGCGCGTGTGGATTTCTACCAAACGACGTGAAAAGCATGCCGATGCTGCTCTTTTTAACATCCGCACATGGATTTGTGCCAAAACGCGTTTTAAGCATGCGCATGCATCTTTTGGTAGACGCGGACGCAGTTTTCTGCAAAACCACACGATAGGCATGCAAATGGTGCTTTTGGCAGAACGCGCGCGTGGATTTCTACCAAACGACGTGAAAAGCATGCCGATGCTGCTCTTTTTAGCACCCGCACATGGATTTGTGCCAAAACGCGTTTTTAGCATGCACATGCATCTTTTGGTAGACGCGGACGCAGTTTTCTGCAAAACCACACGATATGCATGCAAATGGTGCTTTTGGCAGAACGCGCTTGTGGATTTCTACCAAACGACGTGAAAAGCATGCCGATGCTGCTCTTTTTAGCACCCGCACATGGATTTGTGCCAAAACGCGTTTTAAGCATGCGCTTGCATCTTTTGGTAGACGCGGACGCAGTTTTCTGCAAAACCACACGATATGCATGCAAATGGTGCTTTTGGCAGAACGCGGGCGTGGATTTCTACCAAACGACGTGAAAAGCATGCCGATGCTGCTCTTTTTAGCACCCGCACATGGATTTGTGCCAAAACGCGTTTTAAGCATGCGCATGCATCTTTTGGTAGACGCGGACGCAGTTTTCTGCAAAACCACACGATATGCATGCAAATGGTGCTTTTGGCAGAACGCGCGCGTGGATTTCTACCAAACGACGTGAAAAGCATGCCGATGCTGCTCTTTTTAACATCCGCACATGGATTTGTGCCAAAGCGCGTTTTAAGCATGTGCATGCGTCTTTTGGTAGACGCGGACGCAGTTTTCTGCAAAACCACACGATAGGCATGCAAATGGTGCTTTTGGCAGAACGCGCGCGTGGATTTCTACCAAACGACGTGAAAAGCATGCCGATGCTGCTCTTTTTAACATCCGCACATGGATTTGTGCCAAAACGCGTTTTAAGCATGCGCATGCATCTTTTGGTAGACGCGGACGCAGTTTTCTGCAAAACCACACGATATGCATGCAAATGGTGCTTTTGGCAGAACGCGCGTGTGGATTTCTACCAAACGACGTGAAAAGCATGCCGATGCTGCTCTTTTTAGCACCCGCACATGGATTTGTGCCAAAACGCGTTTTAAGCATGCGCATGCATCTTTTGGTAGACGCGGACGCAGTTTTCTGCAAAACCACACGATATGCATGCAAATGGTGCTTTTGGCAGAACGCGCGCGTGGATTTCTACCAAACGACGTGAAAAGCATGCCGATGCTGCTCTTTTTAGCACCCGCACATGGATTTGTGCCAAAACGCGTTTTAAGCATGCGCATGCATCTTTTGGTAGACGCGGACGCAGTTTTCTGCAAAACCACACGATATGCATGCAAATGGTGCTTTTGGCAGAACGCGCGCGTGGATTTCTACCAAACGACGTGAAAAGCATGCCGATGCTGCTCTTTTTAGCACCCGCACATGGATTTGTGCCAAAACGCGTTTTACGCATGCGCATGCATCTTTTGGTAGACGCGGACGCAGTTTTCTGCAAAACCACACGATAGGCATGCAAATGGTGCTTTTGGCAGAACGCGCGCGTGGATTTCTACCAAACGACGTGAAAAGCATGCCGATGCTGCTCTTTTTAGCACCCGCACATGGATTTGTGCCAAAACGCGTTTTAAGCATGCGCATGCATCTTTTGGTAGACGCGGACGCAGTTTTCTGCAAAACCACACGATATGCATGCAAATGGTGCTTTTGGCAGAACGCGCGCGTGGATTTCTACCAAACGACGTGAAAAGCATGCCGATGCTGCTCTTTTTAACATCCGCACATGGATTTGTGCCAAAACGCGTTTTAAGCATGCGCATGCATCTTTTGGTAGACGCGGACGCAGTTTTCTGCAAAACCACACGATATGCATGCAAATGGTGCTTTCGGCAGAACGCGCGCGTGGATTTCTACCAAACGACGTGAAAAGCATGCCGATGCTGCTCTTTTTAGCACCCGCACATGGATTTGTGCCAAACCGCGTTTTAAGCATGCGCTTGCATCTTTTGGTAGACGCGGACGCAGTTTTCTGCAAAACCACACGATATGCATGCAAATGGTGCTTTTGGCAGAACGCGGGCGTGGATTTCTACCAAACGACGTGAAAAGCATGCCGATGCTGCTCTTTTTAGCACCCGCACATGGATTTGTGCCAAAACGCGTTTTAAGCATGCGCATGCATCTTTTGGTAGACGCGGACGCAGTTTTCTGCAAAACCACACGATATGCATGCAAATGGTGCTTTTGGCAGAACGCGCGCGTGGATTTCTACCAAACGACGTGAAAAGCATGCCGATGCTGCTCTTTTTAGCACCCGCACATGGATTTGTGCCAAAACGCGTTTTTAGCATGCACATGCATCTTTTGGTAGACGCGGACGCAGTTTTCTGCAAAACCACACGATATGCATGCAAATGGTGCTTTTGGCAGAACGCGCTTGTGGATTTCTACCAAATGACGTGAAAAGCATGCCGATGCTGCTCTTTTTAGCACCCGCACATGGATTTGTGCCAAAACGCGTTTTAAGCATGCGCATGCATCTTTTGGTAGACGCGGACGCAGTTTTCTGCAAAACCACACGATATGCATGCAAATGGTGCTTTTGGCAGAACGCGCGCGTGGATTTCTACCAAACGACGTGAAAAGCATGCCGATGCTGCTCTTTTTAGCACCCGCACATGGATTTGTGCCAAAACGCGTTTTAAGCATGCGCATGCATCTTTTGGTAGACGCGGACGCAGTTTTCTGCAAAACCACACGATATGCATGCAAATGGTGCTTTTGGCAGAACGCGCGCGTGGATTTCTACCAAACGACGTGAAAAGCATGCCGATGCTGCTCTTTTTAACATCCGCACATGGATTTGTGCCAAAGCGCGTTTTAAGCATGTGCATGCGTCTTTTGGTAGACGCGGACGCAGTTTTCTGCAAAACCACACGATAGGCATGCAAATGGTGCTTTTGGCAGAACGCGCGCGTGGATTTCTACCAAACGACGTGAAAAGCATGCCGATGCTGCTCTTTTTAACATCCGCACATGGATTTGTGCCAAAACGCGTTTTAAGCATGCGCATGCATCTTTTGGTAGACGCGGACGCAGTTTTCTGCAAAACCACACGATATGCATGCAAATGGTGCTTTTGTCAGAACGCGCGTGTGGATTTCTACCAAACGACGTGAAAAGCATGCCGATGCTGCTCTTTTTAGCACCCGCACATGGATTTGTGCCAAAACGCGTTTTAAGCATGCGCATGCATCTTTTGGTAGACGCGGACGCAGTTTTCTGCAAAACCACACGATATGCATGCAAATGGTGCTTTTGGCAGAACGCGCGCGTGGATTTCTACCAAACGACGTGAAAAGCATGCCGATGCTGCTCTTTTTAACATCCGCACATGGATTTGTGCCAAAGCGCGTTTTAAGCATGCGCATGCATCTTTTGGTAGACGCGGACGAAGTTTTCTGCAAAACCACACGATAGGCATGCAAATGGTGCTTTTGGCAGAACGCGCGCGTGGATTTCTACCAAACGACGTGAAAAGCATGCCGATGCTGCTCTTTTTAACATCCGCACATGGATTTGTGCCAAAACGCGTTTTAAGCATGCGCATGCATCTTTTGGTAGACGCGGACGCAGTTTTCTGCAAAACCACACGATATGCATGCAAATGGTGCTTTTGGCAGAACGCGCGCGTGGATTTCTACCAAACGACGTGAAAAGCATGCCGATGCTTCTCTTTTTAGCACCCGCACATGGATTTGTGCCAAAACGCGTTTTAAGCATGCGCATGCATCTTTTGGTAGACGCGGACGCAGTTTTCTGCAAAACCACACGATATGCATGCAAATGGTGCTTTTGGCAGAACGCGCGCGTGGATTTCTACCAAACGACGTGAAAAGCATGCCGATGCTGCTCTTTTTAGCACCCGCACATGGATTTGTGCCAAAACGCGTTTTAAGCATGCGCATGCATCTTTTGGTAGACGCGGACGCACTTTTCTGCAAAACCACACGATATGCATGCAAATGGTGCTTTTGGCAGAACGCGCGCGTGGATTTCTACCAAACGACGTGAAAAGCATGCTGATGCTGCTCTTTTTAACATCCGCACATGGATTTGTGCCAAAGCGCGTTTTAAGCATGCGCATGCATCTTTTGGTAGACGCGGACGAAGTTTTCTGCAAAACCACACGATAGGCATGCAAATGGTGCTTTTGGCAGAACGCGCGCGTGGATTTCTACCAAACGACGTGAAAAGCATGCCGATGCTGCTCTTTTTAACATCCGCACATGGATTTGTGCCAAAACGCGTTTTAAGCATGCGCATGCATCTTTTGGTAGACGCGGACGCAGTTTTCTGCAAAACCACACGATATGCATGCAAATGGTGCTTTTGGCAGAACGCGCGCGTGGATTTCTACCAAACGACGTGAAAAGCATGCCGATGCTGCTCTTTTTAGCACCCGCACATGGATTTGTGCCAAAACGCGTTTTAAGCATGCGCATGCATCTTTTGGTAGACGCGGACGCAGTTTTCTGCAAAACCACACGATATGCATGCAAATGGTGCTTTTGGCAGAACGCGCGCGTGGATTTCTACCAAACGACGTGAAAAGCATGCCGATGCTGCTCTTTTTAGCACCCGCACATGGATTTGTGCCAAAACGCGTTTTAAGCATGCGCATGCATCTTTTGGTAGACGCGGACGCAGTTTTCTGCAAAACCACACGATATGCATGCAAATGGTGCTTTTCGCAGAACGCGCGTGTGGATTTCTACCAAACGACGTGAAAAGCATGCCGATGCTGCTCTTTTTAACATCCGCACATGGATTTGTGCCAAAACGCGTTTTAAGCATGCGCATGCATCTTTTGGTAGACGCGGACGCAGTTTTCTGCAAAACCACACGATAGGCATGCAAATGGTGCTTTTGGCAGAACGCGCGCGTGGATTTCTACCAAACGACGTGAAAAGCATGCCGATGCTGCTCTTTTTAGCACCCGCACATGGATTTGTGCCAAAACGCGTTTTTAGCATGCACATGCATCTTTTGGTAGACGCGGACGCAGTTTTCTGCAAAACCACACGATATGCATGCAAATGGTGCTTTTGGCAGAACGCGCGTGTGGATTTCTACCAAACGACGTGAAAAGCATGCCGACGCTGCTCTTTTTAGCACCCGCACATGGATTTGTGCCAAAACGCGTTTTTCGCATGCACATGCATCTTTTGGTAGACGCGGACGCAGTTTTCTGCAAAACCACACGATATGCATGCAAATGGTGCTTTTGGCAGATCGCGCGTGTGGATTTCTACCAAACGACGTGAAAAGCATGCCGATGCTGCTCTTTTTAACATCCGCACATGGATTTGTGCCAAAACGCGTTTTAAGCATGCGCATGCATCTTTTGGTAGACGCGGACGCAGTTTTCTGCAAAACCACACGATAGGCATGCAAATGGTGCTTTTGGCAGAACGCGCGCGAGGATTTCTACCAAACGACGTGAAAAGCATGCCGATGCTGCTCTTTTTAGCACCCGCACATGGATTTGTGCCAAAACGCGTTTTTAGCATGCACATGCATCTTTTGGTAGACGCGGACGCAGTTTTCTGCAAAACCACACGATATGCATGCAAATGGTGCTTTTGGCAGAACGCGCGTGTGGATTTCTACCAAACGACGTGAAAAGCATGCCGATGCTGCTCTTTTTAGCACCCGCACATGGATTTGTGCCAAAACGCGTTTTAAGCATGCGCATGCATCTTTTGGTAGACGCGGACGCAGTTTTCTGCAAAACCACACGATATGCATGCAAATGGTGCTTTTGGCAGAACGCGCGCGTGGATTTCTACCAAACGACGTGAAAAGCATGCCGATGCTGCTCTTTTTAACATCCGCACATGGATTTGTGCCAAAGCGCGTTTTAAGCATGCGCATGCATCTTTTGGTAGACGCGGACGCAGTTTTCTGCAAAACCACACGATATGCATGCAAATGGTGCTTTTGGCAGAACGCGCGCGTGGATTTCTACCAAACGACGTGAAAAGCATGCCGATGCTGCTCTTTTTAACATCCGCACATGGATTTGTGCCAAAACGCGTTTTAAGCATGCGCATGCATCTTTTGGTAGACGCGGACGCAGTTTTCTGCAAAACCACACGATATGCATGCAAATGGTGCTTTTGGCAGAACGCGCGCGTGGATTTCTACCAAACGACGTGAAAAGCATGCCGATGCTGCTCTTTTTAACATCCGCACATGGATTTGTGCCAAAGCGCGTTTTAAGCATGCGCATGCATCTTTTGGTAGACGCGGACGAAGTTTTCTGCAAAACCACACGATAGGCATGCAAATGGTGCTTTTGGCAGAACGCGCGCGTGGATTTCTACCAAACGAAGTGAAAAGCATGCCGATGCTGCTCTTTTTAACATCCGCACATGGATTTGTGCCAAAACGCGTTTTAAGCATGCGCATGCATCTTTTGGTAGACGCGGACGCAGTTTTCTGCAAAACCACACGATATGCATGCAAATGGTGCTTTCGGCAGAACGCGCGCGTGGATTTCTACCAAACGACGTGAAAAGCATGCCGATGCTGCTCTTTTTAGCACCCGCACATGGATTTGTGCCAAAACGCGTTTTAAGCATGCGCTTGCATCTTTTGGTAGACGCGGACGCAGTTTTCTGCAAAACCACACGATATGCATGCAAATGGTGCTTTTGGCAGAACGCGCGCGTGGATTTCTACCAAACGACGTGAAAAGCATGCCGATGCTGCTCTTTTTAGCACCCGCACATGGATTTGTGCCAAAACGCGTTTTAAGCATGCGCATGCATCTTTTGGTAGACGCGGACGCAGTTTTCTGCAAAACCACACGATATGCATGCAAATGGTGCTTTTCGCAGAACGCGCGTGTGGATTTCTACCAAACGACGTGAAAAGCATGCCGATGCTGCTCTTTTTAGCACCCGCACATGGATTTGTGCCAAAGCGCGTTTTAAGCATGTGCATGCGTCTTTTGGTAGACGCGGACGCAGTTTTCTGCAAAACCACACGATAGGCATGCAAATGGTGCTTTTGGCAGAACGCGCGCGTGGATTTCTACCAAACGACGTGAAAAGCATGCCGATGCTGCTCTTTTTAACATCCGCACATGGATTTGTGCCAAAACGCGTTTTAAGCATGCGCATGCATCTTTTGGTAGACGCGGACGCAGTTTTCTGCAAAACCACACGATAGGCATGCAAATGGTGCTTTTGGCAGAACGCGCGTGTGGATTTCTACCAAACGACGTGAAAAGCATGCCGATGCTGCTCTTTTTAGCACCCGCACATGGATTTGTGCCAAAACGCGTTTTAAGCATGCGCATGCATCTTTTGGTAGACGCGGACGCAGTTTTCTGCAAAACCACACGATATGCATGCAAATGGTGCTTTTGGCAGAACGCGCGCGTGGATTTCTACCAAACGACGTGAAAAGCATGCCGATGCTGCTCTTTTTAACATCCGCACATGGATTTGTGCCAAAGCGCGTTTTAAGCATGCGCATGCATCTTTTGGTAGACGCGGACGAAGTTTTCTGCAAAACCACACGATAGGCATGCAAATGGTGCTTTTGGCAGAACGCGCGCGTGGATTTCTACCAAACGACGTGAAAAGCATGCCGATGCTGCTCTTTTTAACATCCGCACATGGATTTGTGCCAAAACGCGTTTTAAGCATGCGCATGCATCTTTTGGTAGACGCGGACGCAGTTTTCTGCAAAACCACACGATATGCATGCAAATGGTGCTTTTGGCAGAACGCGCGCGTGGATTTCTACCAAACGACGTGAAAAGCATGCCGATGCTGCTCTTTTTAGCACCCGCACATGGATTTGTGCCAAAACGCGTTTTAAGCATGCGCATGCATCTTTTGGTAGACGCGGACGCAGTTTTCTGCAAAACCACACGATAGGCATGCAAATGGTGCTTTTGGCAGAACGCGCGCGTGGATTTCTACCAAACGACGTGAAAAGCATGCCGATGCTGCTCTTTTTAACATCCGCACATGGATTTGTGCCAAAACGCGTTTTAAGCATGCGCATGCATCTTTTGGTAGACGCGGACGCAGTTTTCTGCAAAACCACACGATATGCATGCAAATGGTGCTTTTGGCAGAACGCGCGCGTGGATTTCTACCAAACGACGTGAAAAGCATGCCGATGCTGCTCTTTTTAGCACCCGCACATGGATTTGTGCCAAAACGCGTTTTAAGCATGCGCATGCATCTTTTGGTAGACGCGGACGCAGTTTTCTGCAAAACCACACGATATGCATGCAAATGGTGCTTTTGGCAGAACGCGCGCGTGGATTTCTACCAAACGACGTGAAAAGCATGCCGATGCTGCTCTTTTTAACATCCGCACATGGATTTGTGCCAAAGCGCGTTTTAAGCATGCGCATGCATCTTTTGGTAGACGCGGACGAAGTTTTCTGCAAAACCACACGATAGGCATGCAAATGGTGCTTTTGGCAGAACGCGCGCGTGGATTTCTACCAAACGACGTGAAAAGCATGCCGATTCTGCTCTTTTTAACATCCGCACATGGATTTGTGCCAAAACGCGTTTTAAGCATGCGCATGCATCTTTTGGTAGACGCGGACGCAGTTTTCTGCAAAACCACACGATATGCATGCAAATGGTGCTTTTGGCAGAACGCGCGCGTGGATTTCTACCAAACGACGTGAAAAGCATGCCGATGCTGCTCTTTTTAACATCCGCACATGGATTTGTGCCAAAGCGCGTTTTAAGCATGCGCATGCATCTTTTGGTAGACGCGGACGAAGTTTTCTGCAAAACCACACGATAGGCATGCAAATGGTGCTTTTGGCAGAACGCGCGCGTGGATTTCTACCAAACGACGTGAAAAGCATGCCGATGCTGCTCTTTTTAACATCCGCACATGGATTTGTGCCAAAACGCGTTTTAAGCATGCGCATGCATCTTTTGGTAGACGCGGACGCAGTTTTCTGCAAAACCACACGATAGGCATGCAAATGGTGCTTTTGGCAGAACGCGCGCGTGGATTTCTACCAAACGACGTGAAAAGCATGCCGATGCTGCTCTTTTTAGCACCCGCACATGGATTTGTGCCAAAACGCGTTTTTAGCATGCACATGCATCTTTTGGTAGACGCGGACGCAGTTTTCTGCAAAACCACACGATATGCATGCAAATGGTGCTTTTGGCAGAACGCGCGTGTGGATTTCTACCAAACGACGTGAAAAGCATGCCGATGCTGCTCTTTTTAGCACCCGCACATGGATTTGTGCCAAAACGCGTTTTTCGCATGCACATGCATCTTTTGGTAGACGCGGACGCAGTTTTCTGCAAAACCACACGATATGCATGCAAATGGTGCTTTTGGCAGATCGCGCGTGTGGATTTCTACCAAACGACGTGAAAAGCATGCCGATGCTGCTCTTTTTAGCACCCGCACATGGATTTGTGCCAAAACGCGTTTTAAGCATGCGCATGCATCTTTTGGTAGACGCGGACGCAGTTTTCTGCAAAACCACACGATATGCATGCAAATGGTGCTTTTCGCAGAACGCGCGTGTGGATTTCTACCAAACGACGTGAAAAGCATGCCGATGCTGCTCTTTTTAACATCCGCACATGGATTTGTGCCAAAACGCGTTTTAAGCATGCGCATGCATCTTTTGGTAGACGCGGACGCAGTTTTCTGCAAAACCACACGATAGGCATGCAAATGGTGCTTTTGGCAGAACGCGCGCGTGGATTTCTACCAAACGACGTGAAAAGCATGCCGATGCTGCTCTTTTTAGCACCCGCACATGGATTTGTGCCAAAACGCGTTTTTAGCATGCACATGCATCTTTTGGTAGACGCGGACGCAGTTTTCTGCAAAACCACACGATATGCATGCAAATGGTGCTTTTGGCAGAACGCGCGCGTGGATTTCTACCAAACGACGTGAAAAGCATGCCGATGCTGCTCTTTTTAACATCCGCACATGGATTTGTGCCAAAACGCGTTTTAAGCATGCGCATGCATCTTTTGGTAGACGCGGACGCAGTTTTCTGCAAAACCACACGATATGCATGCAAATGGTGCTTTTGGCAGAACGCGCGCGTGGATTTCTACCAAACGACGTGAAAAGCATGCCGATGCTGCTCTTTTTAGCACCCGCACATGGATTTGTGCCAAAACGCGTTTTAAGCATGCGCATGCATCTTTTGGTAGACGCGGACGCAGTTTTCTGCAAAACCACACGATATGCATGCAAATGGTGCTTTTGGCAGAACGCGCGCGTGGATTTCTACCAAACGACGTGAAAAGCATGCCGATGCTGCTCTTTTTAGCACCCGCACATGGATTTGTGCCAAAACGCGTTTTAAGCATGCGCATGCATCTTTTGGTAGACGCGGACGCAGTTTTCTGCAAAACCACACGATATGCATGCAAATGGTGCTTTTCGCAGAACGCGCGTGTGGATTTCTACCAAACGACGTGAAAAGCATGCCGATGCTGCTCTTTTTAACATCCGCACATGGATTTGTGCCAAAACGCGTTTTAAGCATGCGCATGCATCTTTTGGTAGACGCGGACGCAGTTTTCTGCAAAACCACACGATAGGCATGCAAATGGTGCTTTTGGCAGAACGCGCGCGTGGATTTCTACCAAACGACGTGAAAAGCATGCCGATGCTGCTCTTTTTAGCACCCGCACATGGATTTGTGCCAAAACGCGTTTTTAGCATGCACATGCATCTTTTGGTAGACGCGGACGCAGTTTTCTGCAAAACCACACGATATGCATGCAAATGGTGCTTTTGGCAGAACGCGCGTGTGGATTTCTACCAAACGACGTGAAAAGCATGCCGATGCTGCTCTTTTTAGCACCCGCACATGGATTTGTGCCAAAACGCGTTTTTCGCATGCACATGCATCTTTTGGTAGACGCGGACGCAGTTTTCTGCAAAACCACACGATATGCATGCAAATGGTGCTTTTGGCAGATCGCGCGTGTGGATTTCTACCAAACGACGTGAAAAGCATGCCGATGCTGCTCTTTTTAACATCCGCACATGGATTTGTGCCAAAACGCGTTTTAAGCATGCGCATGCATCTTTTGGTAGACGCGGACGCAGTTTTCTGCAAAACCACACGATAGGCATGCAAATGGTGCTTTTGGCAGAACGCGCGCGAGGATTTCTACCAAACGACGTGAAAAGCATGCCGATGCTGCTCTTTTTAGCACCCGCACATGGATTTGTGCCAAAACGCGTTTTTAGCATGCACATGCATCTTTTGGTAGACGCGGACGCAGTTTTCTGCAAAACCACACGATATGCATGCAAATGGTGCTTTTGGCAGAACGCGCGTGTGGATTTCTACCAAACGACGTGAAAAGCATGCCGATGCTGCTCTTTTTAGCACCCGCACATGGATTTGTGCCAAAACGCGTTTTAAGCATGCGCATGCATCTTTTGGTAGACGCGGACGCAGTTTTCTGCAAAACCACACGATATGCATGCAAATGGTGCTTTTGGCAGAACGCGCGCGTGGATTTCTACCAAACGACGTGAAAAGCATGCCGATGCTGCTCTTTTTAACATCCGCACATGGATTTGTGCCAAAGCGCGTTTTAAGCATGCGCATGCATCTTTTGGTAGACGCGGACGCAGTTTTCTGCAAAACCACACGATATGCATGCAAATGGTGCTTTTGGCACAACGCGCGCGTGGATTTCTACCAAACGACGTGAAAAGCATGCCGATGCTGCTCTTTTTAACATCCGCACATGGATTTGTGCCAAAACGCGTTTTAAGCATGCGCATGCATCTTTTGGTAGACGCGGACGCAGTTTTCTGCAAAACCACACGATATGCATGCAAATGGTGCTTTTGGCAGAACGCGCGCGTGGATTTCTACCAAACGACGTGAAAAGCATGCCGATGCTGCTCTTTTTAACATCCGCACATGGATTTGTGCCAAAGCGCGTTTTAAGCATGCGCATGCATCTTTTGGTAGACGCGGACGAAGTTTTCTGCAAAACCACACGATAGGCATGCAAATGGTGCTTTTGGCAGAACGCGCGCGTGGATTTCTACCAAACGACGTGAAAAGCATGCCGATGCTGCTCTTTTTAACATCCGCACATGGATTTGTGCCAAAACGCGTTTTAAGCATGCGCATGCATCTTTTGGTAGACGCGGACGCAGTTTTCTGCAAAACCACACGATATGCATGCAAATGGTGCTTTCGGCAGAACGCGCGCGTGGATTTCTACCAAACGACGTGAAAAGCATGCCGATGCTGCTCTTTTTAGCACCCGCACATGGATTTGTGCCAAAACGCGTTTTAAGCATGCGCTTGCATCTTTTGGTAGACGCGGACGCAGTTTTCTGCAAAACCACACGATATGCATGCAAATGGTGCTTTTGGCAGAACGCGCGTGTGGATTTCTACCAAACGACGTGAAAAGCATGCCGATGCTGCTCTTTTTAGCACCCGCACATGGATTTGTGCCAAAACGCGTTTTAAGCATGCGCATGCATCTTTTGGTAGACGCGGACGCAGTTTTCTGCAAAACCACACGATATGCATGCAAATGGTGCTTTTGGCAGAACGCGCGCGTGGATTTCTACCAAACGACGTGAAAAGCATGCCGATGCTGCTCTTTTTAACATCCGCACATGGATTTGTGCCAAAGCGCGTTTTAAGCATGCGCATGCATCTTTTGGTAGACGCGGACGCAGTTTTCTGCAAAACCACACGATATGCATGCAAATGGTGCTTTTGGCAGAACGCGCGCGTGGATTTCTACCAAACGACGTGAAAAGCATGCCGATGCTGCTCTTTTTAACATCCGCACATGGATTTGTGCCAAAACGCGTTTTAAGCATGCGCATGCATCTTTTGGTAGACGCGGACGCAGTTTTCTGCAAAACCACACGATATGCATACAAATGGTGCTTTTGGCAGAACGCGCGCGTGGATTTCTACCAAACGACGTGAAAAGCATGCCGATGCTGCTCTTTTTAACATCCGCACATGGATTTGTGCCAAAGCGCGTTTTAAGCATGTGCATGCGTCTTTTGGTAGACGCGGACGCAGTTTTCTGCAAAACCACACGATAGGCATGCAAATGGTGCTTTTGGCAGAACGCGCGCGTGGATTTCTACCAAACGACGTGAAAAGCATGCCGATGCTGCTCTTTTTAACATCCGCACATGGATTTGTGCCAAAACGCGTTTTAAGCATGCGCATGCATCTTTTGGTAGACGCGGACGCAGTTTTCTGCAAAACCACACGATATGCATGCAAATGGTGCTTTTGGCAGAACGCGCGTGTGGATTTCTACCAAACGACGTGAAAAGCATGCCGATGGTGCTCTTTTTAGCACCCGCACATGGATTTGTGCCAAAACGCGTTTTAAGCATGCGCATGCATCTTTTGGTAGACGCGGACGCAGTTTTCTGCAAAACCACACGATATGCATGCAAATGGTGCTTTTGGCAGAACGCGCGCGTGGATTTCTACCAAACGACGTGAAAAGCATGCCGATGCTGCTCTTTTTAACATCCGCACATGGATTTGTGCCAAAGCGCGTTTTAAGCATGCGCATGCATCTTTTGGTAGACGCGGACGAAGTTTTCTGCAAAACCACACGATAGGCATGCAAATGGTGCTTTTGGCAGAACGCGCGCGTGGATTTCTACCAAACGACGTGAAAAGCATGCCGATGCTGCTCTTTTTAACATCCGCACATGGATTTGTGCCAAAACGCGTTTTAAGCATGCGCATGCATCTTTTGGTAGACGCGGACGCAGTTTTCTGCAAAACCACACGATATGCATGCAAATGGTGCTTTTGGCAGAACGCGCGCGTGGATTTCTACCAAACGACGTGAAAAGCATGCCGATGCTGCTCTTTTTAGCACCCGCACATGGATTTGTGCCAAAACGCGTTTTAAGCATGCGCATGCATCTTTTGGTAGACGCGGACGCAGTTTTCTGCAAAACCACACGATATGCATGCAAATGGTGCTTTTGGCAGAACGCGCGCGTGGATTTCTACCAAACGACGTGAAAAGCATGCCGATGCTGCTCTTTTTAGCACCCGCACATGGATTTGTGCCAAAACGCGTTTTAAGCATGCGCATGCATCTTTTGGTAGACGCGGACGCAGTTTTCTGCAAAACCACACGATATGCATGCAAATGGTGCTTTTGGCAGAACGCGCGCGTGGATTTCTACCAAACGACGTGAAAAGCATGCCGATGCTGCTCTTTTTAACATCCGCACATGGATTTGTGCCAAAGCGCGTTTTAAGCATGCGCATGCATCTTTTGGTAGACGCGGACGAAGTTTTCTGCAAAACCACACGATAGGCATGCAAATGGTGCTTTTGGCAGAACGCGCGCGTGGATTTCTACCAAACGACGTGAAAAGCATGCCGATGCTGCTCTTTTTAACATCCGCACATGGATTTGTGCCAAAACGCGTTTTAAGCATGCGCATGCATCTTTTGGTAGACGCGGACGCAGTTTTCTGCAAAACCACACGATATGCATGCAAATGGTGCTTTTGGCAGAACGCGCGCGTGGATTTCTACCAAACGACGTGAAAAGCATGCCGATGCTGCTCTTTTTAGCACCCGCACATGGATTTGTGCCAAAACGCGTTTTAAGCATGCGCATGCATCTTTTGGTAGACGCGGACGCAGTTTTCTGCAAAACCACACGATATGCATGCAAATGGTGCTTTTGGCAGAACGCGCGCGTGGATTTCTACCAAACGACGTGAAAAGCATGCCGATACTGCTCTTTTTCGCACCCGCACATGGATTTGTGCCAAAACGCGTTTTAAGCATGCGCATGCATCTTTTGGTAGACGCGGACGCAGTTTTCTGCAAAACCACACGATATGCATGCAAATGGTGCTTTTCGCAGAACGCGCGTGTGGATTTCTACCAAACGACGTGAAAAGCATGCCGATGCTGCTCTTTTTAACATCCGCACATGGATTTGTGCCAAAACGCGTTTTAAGCATGCGCATGCATCTTTTGGTAGACGCGGACGCAGTTTTCTGCAAAACCACACGATAGGCATGCAAATGGTGCTTTTGGCAGAACGCGCGCGTGGATTTCTACCAAACGACGTGAAAAGCATGCCGATGCTGCTCTTTTTAGCACCCGCACATGGATTTGTGCCAAAACGCGTTTTTAGCATGCACATGCATCTTTTGGTAGACGCGGACGCAGTTTTCTGCAAAACCACACGATATGCATGCAAATGGTGCTTTTGGCAGAACGCGCGTGTGGATTTCTACCAAACGACGTGAAAAGCATGCCGATGCTGCTCTTTTTAGCACCCGCACATGGATTTGTGCCAAAACGCGTTTTTCGCATGCACATGCATCTTTTGGTAGACGCGGACGCAGTTTTCTGCAAAACCACACGATATGCATGCAAATGGTGCTTTTGGCAGATCGCGCGTGTGGATTTCTACCAAACGACGTGAAAAGCATGCCGATGCTGCTCTTTTTAGCACCCGCACATGGATTTGTGCCAAAACGCGTTTTAAGCATGCGCATGCATCTTTTGGTAGACGCGGACGCAGTTTTCTGCAAAACCACACGATATGCATGCAAATGGTGCTTTTGGCAGAACGCGCGCGTGGATTTCTACCAAACGACGTGAAAAGCATGCCGATGCTGCTCTTTTTAACATCCGCACATGGATTTGTGCCAAAGCGCGTTTTAAGCATGCGCATGCATCTTTTGGTAGACGCGGACGCAGTTTTCTGCAAAACCACACGATATGCATGCAAATGGTGCTTTTGGCACAACGCGCGCGTGGATTTCTACCAAACGACGTGAAAAGCATGCCGATGCTGCTCTTTTTAACATCCGCACATGGATTTGTGCCAAAACGCGTTTTAAGCATGCGCATGCATCTTTTGGTAGACGCGGACGCAGTTTTCTGCAAAACCACACGATATGCATGCAAATGGTGCTTTTGGCAGAACGCGCGCGTGGATTTCTACCAAACGACGTGAAAAGCATGCCGATGCTGCTCTTTTTAACATCCGCACATGGATTTGTGCCAAAGCGCGTTTTAAGCATGCGCATGCATCTTTTGGTAGACGCGGACGAAGTTTTCTGCAAAACCACACGATAGGCATGCAAATGGTGCTTTTGGCAGAACGCGCGCGTGGATTTCTACCAAACGACGTGAAAAGCATGCCGATGCTGCTCTTTTTAACATCCGCACATGGATTTGTGCCAAAACGCGTTTTAAGCATGCGCATGCATCTTTTGGTAGACGCGGACGCAGTTTTCTGCAAAACCACACGATATGCATGCAAATGGTGCTTTCGGCAGAACGCGCGCGTGGATTTCTACCAAACGACGTGAAAAGCATGCCGATGCTGCTCTTTTTAGCACCCGCACATGGATTTGTGCCAAAACGCGTTTTAAGCATGCGCTTGCATCTTTTGGTAGACGCGGACGCAGTTTTCTGCAAAACCACACGATATGCATGCAAATGGTGCTTTTGGCAGAACGCGCGTGTGGATTTCTACCAAACGACGTGAAAAGCATGCCGATGCTGCTCTTTTTAGCACCCGCACATGGATTTGTGCCAAAACGCGTTTTAAGCATGCGCATGCATCTTTTGGTAGACGCGGACGCAGTTTTCTGCAAAACCACACGATATGCATGCAAATGGTGCTTTTGGCAGAACGCGCGCGTGGATTTCTACCAAACGACGTGAAAAGCATGCCGATGCTGCTCTTTTTAACATCCGCACATGGATTTGTGCCAAAGCGCGTTTTAAGCATGCGCATGCATCTTTTGGTAGACGCGGACGCAGTTTTCTGCAAAACCACACGATATGCATGCAAATGGTGCTTTTGGCAGAACGCGCGCGTGGATTTCTACCAAACGACGTGAAAAGCATGCCGATGCTGCTCTTTTTAACATCCGCACATGGATTTGTGCCAAAACGCGTTTTAAGCATGCGCATGCATCTTTTGGTAGACGCGGACGCAGTTTTCTGCAAAACCACACGATATGCATACAAATGGTGCTTTTGGCAGAACGCGCGCGTGGATTTCTACCAAACGACGTGAAAAGCATGCCGATGCTGCTCTTTTTAACATCCGCACATGGATTTGTGCCAAAGCGCGTTTTAAGCATGTGCATGCGTCTTTTGGTAGACGCGGACGCAGTTTTCTGCAAAACCACACGATAGGCATGCAAATGGTGCTTTTGGCAGAACGCGCGCGTGGATTTCTACCAAACGACGTGAAAAGCATGCCGATGCTGCTCTTTTTAACATCCGCACATGGATTTGTGCCAAAACGCGTTTTAAGCATGCGCATGCATCTTTTGGTAGACGCGGACGCAGTTTTCTGCAAAACCACACGATATGCATGCAAATGGTGCTTTTGGCAGAACGCGCGTGTGGATTTCTACCAAACGACGTGAAAAGCATGCCGATGCTGCTCTTTTTAGCACCCGCACATGGATTTGTGCCAAAACGCGTTTTAAGCATGCGCATGCATCTTTTGGTAGACGCGGACGCAGTTTTCTGCAAAACCACACGATATGCATGCAAATGGTGCTTTTGGCAGAACGCGCGCGTGGATTTCTACCAAACGACGTGAAAAGCATGCCGATGCTGCTCTTTTTAACATCCGCACATGGATTTGTGCCAAAGCGCGTTTTAAGCATGCGCATGCATCTTTTGGTAGACGCGGACGAAGTTTTCTGCAAAACCACACGATAGGCATGCAAATGGTGCTTTTGGCAGAACGCGCGCGTGGATTTCTACCAAACGACGTGAAAAGCATGCCGATGCTGCTCTTTTTAACATCCGCACATGGATTTGTGCCAAAACGCGTTTTAAGCATGCGCATGCATCTTTTGGTAGACGCGGACGCAGTTTTCTGCAAAACCACACGATATGCATGCAAATGGTGCTTTTGGCAGAACGCGTGCGTGGATTTCTACCAAACGACGTGAAAAGCATGCCGATGCTGCTCTTTTTAGCACCCGCACATGGATTTGTGCCAAAACGCGTTTTAAGCATGCGCATGCATCTTTTGGTAGACGCGGACGCAGTTTTCTGCAAAACCACACGATATGCATGCAAATGGTGCTTTTGGCAGAACGCGCGCGTGGATTTCTACCAAACGACGTGAAAAGCATGCCGATGCTGCTCTTTTTAGCACCCGCACATGGATTTGTGCCAAAACGCGTTTTAAGCATGCGCATGCATCTTTTGGTAGACGCGGACGCAGTTTTCTGCAAAACCACACGATATGCATGCAAATGGTGCTTTTGGCAGAACGCGCGCGTGGATTTCTACCAAACGACGTGAAAAGCATGCCGATGCTGCTCTTTTTAACATCCGCACATGGATTTGTGCCAAAGCGCGTTTTAAGCATGCGCATGCATCTTTTGGTAGACGCGGACGAAGTTTTCTGCAAAACCACACGATAGGCATGCAAATGGTGCTTTTGGCAGAACGCGCGCGTGGATTTCTACCAAACGACGTGAAAAGCATGCCGATGCTGCTCTTTTTAACATCCGCACATGGATTTGTGCCAAAACGCGTTTTAAGCATGCGCATGCATCTTTTGGTAGACGCGGACGCAGTTTTCTGCAAAACCACACGATATGCATGCAAATGGTGCTTTTGGCAGAACGCGCGCGTGGATTTCTACCAAACGACGTGAAAAGCATGCCGATGCTGCTCTTTTTAGCACCCGCACATGGATTTGTGCCAAAACGCGTTTTAAGCATGCGCATGCATCTTTTGGTAGACGCGGACGCAGTTTTCTGCAAAACCACACGATATGCATGCAAATGGTGCTTTTGGCAGAACGCGCGCGTGGATTTCTACCAAACGACGTGAAAAGCATGCCGATGCTGCTCTTTTTAGCACCCGCACATGGATTTGTGCCAAAACGCGTTTTAAGCATGCGCATGCATCTTTTGGTAGACGCGGACGCAGTTTTCTGCAAAACCACACGATATGCATGCAAATGGTGCTTTTCGCAGAACGCGCGTGTGGATTTCTACCAAACGACGTGAAAAGCATGCCGATGCTGCTCTTTTTAACATCCGCACATGGATTTGTGCCAAAACGCGTTTTAAGCATGCGCATGCATCTTTTGGTAGACGCGGACGCAGTTTTCTGCAAAACCACACGATAGGCATGCAAATGGTGCTTTTGGCAGAACGCGCGCGTGGATTTCTACCAAACGACGTGAAAAGCATGCCGATGCTGCTCTTTTTAGCACCCGCACATGGATTTGTGCCAAAACGCGTTTTTAGCATGCACATGCATCTTTTGGTAGACGCGGACGCAGTTTTCTGCAAAACCACACGATATGCATGCAAATGGTGCTTTTGGCAGAACGCGCGTGTGGATTTCTACCAAACGACGTGAAAAGCATGCCGATGCTGCTCTTTTTAGCACCCGCACATGGATATGTGCCAAAACGCGTTTTTCGCATGCACATGCATCTTTTGGTAGACGCGGACGCAGTTTTCTGCAAAACCACACGATATGCATGCAAATGGTGCTTTTGGCAGATCGCGCGTGTGGATTTCTACCAAACGACGTGAAAAGCATGCCGATGCTGCTCTTTTTAGCACCCGCACATGGATTTGTGCCAAAACGCGTTTTAAGCATGCGCATGCATCTTTTGGTAGACGCGGACGCAGTTTTCTGCAAAACCACACGATATGCATGCAAATGGTGCTTTTCGCAGAACGCGCGTGTGGATTTCTACCAAACGACGTGAAAAGCATGCCGATGCTGCTCTTTTTAACATCCGCACATGGATTTGTGCCAAAACGCGTTTTAAGCATGCGCATGCATCTTTTGGCAGACGCGGACGCAGTTTTCTGCAAAACCACACGATAGGCATGCAAATGGTGCTTTTGGCAGAACGCGCGCGTGGATTTCTACCAAACGACGTGAAAAGCATGCCGATGCTGCTCTTTTTAGCACCCGCACATGGATTTGTGCCAAAACGCGTTTTTAGCATGCACATGCATCTTTTGGTAGACGCGGACGCAGTTTTCTGCAAAACCACACGATATGCATGCAAATGGTGCTTTTGGCAGAACGCGCGTGTGGATTTCTACCAAACGACGTGAAAAGCATGCCGATGCTGCTCTTTTAGCACCCGCACATGGATTTGTGCCAAAACGCGTTTTAAGCATGCGCATGCATCTTTTGGTAGACGCGGACGCAGTTTTCTGCAAAACCACACGATATGCATGCAAATGGTGCTTTTGGCAGAACGCGCGCGTGGATTTCTACCAAACGACGTGAAAAGCATGCCGATGCTGCTCTTTTTAACATCCGCACATGGATTTGTGCCAAAGCGCGTTTTAAGCATGCGCATGCATCTTTTGGTAGACGCGGACGCAGTTTTCTGCAAAACTACACGATATGCATGCAAATGGTGCTTTTGGCAGAACGCGCGCGTGGATTTCTACCAAACGACGTGAAAAGCATGCCGATGCTGCTCTTTTAACATCCGCACATGGATTTGTGCCAAAGCGCGTTTTAAGCATGCGCATGCATCTTTTGGTAGACGCGGACGCAGTTTTCTGCAAAACCACACGATATGCATGCAAATGGTGCTTTTGGCAGAACGCGCGCGTGGATTTCTACCAAACGACGTGAAAAGCATGCCGATGCTGCTCTTTTTAACATCCGCACATGGATTTGTGCCAAAACGCGTTTTAAGCATGCGCATGCATCTTTTGGTAGACGCGGACGCAGTTTTCTGCAAAACCACACGATATGCATGCAAATGGTGCTTTTGGCAGAACGCGCGCGTGGATTTCTACCAAACGACGTGAAAAGCATGCCGATGCTGCTCTTTTTAACATCCGCACATGGATTTGTGCCAAAGCGCGTTTTAAGCATGCGCATGCATCTTTTGGTAGACGCGGACGAAGTTTTCTGCAAAACCACACGATAGGCATGCAAATGGTGCTTTTGGCAGAACGCGCGCGTGGATTTCTACCAAACGACGTGAAAAGCATGCCGATGCTGCTCTTTTTAACATCCGCACATGGATTTGTGCCAAAACGCGTTTTAAGCATGCGCATGCATCTTTTGGTAGACGCGGACGCAGTTTTCTGCAAAACCACACGATATGCATGCAAATGGGGCTTTTGGCAGAACGCGCGCGTGGATTTCTACCAAACGACGTGAAAAGCATGCCGATGCTGCTCTTTTTAGCACCCGCACATGGATTTGTGCCAAAACGCGTTTTAAGCATGCGCATGCATCTTTTGGTAGACGCGGACGCAGTTTTCTGCAAAACCACACGATATGCATGCAAATGGTGCTTTTGGCAGAACGCGCGCGTGGATTTCTACCAAACGACGTGAAAAGCATGCCGATGCTGCTCTTTTTAGCACCCGCACATGGATTTGTGCCAAAACGCGTTTTAAGCATGCGCATGCATCTTTTGGTAGACGCGGACGCAGTTTTCTGCAAAACCACACGATATGCATGCAAATGGTGCTTTTCGCAGAACGCGCGTGTGGATTTCTACCAAACGACGTGAAAAGCATGCCGATGCTGCTCTTTTTAACAACCGCACATGGATTTGTGCCAAAACGCGTTTTAAGCATGCGCATGCATCTTTTGGTAGACGCGGACGCAGTTTTCTGCAAAACCACACGATAGGCATGCAAATGGTGCTTTTGGCAGAACGCGCGCGTGGATTTCTACCAAACGACGTGAAAAGCATGCCGATGCTGCTCTTTTTAGCACCCGCACATGGATTTGTGCCAAAACGCGTTTTAAGCATGCGCATGCATCTTTTGGTAGACGCGGACGCAGTTTTCTGCAAAACCACACGATATGCATGCAAATGGTGCTTTTGGCAGAACGCGCGTGTGGATTTCTACCAAACGACGTGAAAAGCATGCCGATGCTGCTCTTTTTAGCACCCGCACATGGATTTGTGCCAAAACGCGTTTTTCGCATGCACATGCATCTTTTGGTAGACGCGGACGCAGTTTTCTGCAAAACCACACGATATGCATGCAAATGGTGCTTTTGGCAGATCGCGCGCGTGGATTTCTACCAAACGACGTGAAAAGCATGCCGATGCTGCTCTTTTTAGCACCCGCACATGGATTTGTGCCAAAACGCGTTTTAAGCATGCGCATGCATCTTTTGGTAGACGCGGACGCAGTTTTCTGCAAAACCACACGATATGCATGCAAATGGTGCTTTTCGCAGAACGCGCGTGTGGATTTCTACCAAACGACGTGAAAAGCATGCCGATGCTGCTCTTTTTAACATTCGCACATGGATTTGTGCCAAAACGCGTTTTAAGCATGCGCATGCATCTTTTGGTAGACGCGGACGCAGTTTTCTGCAAAACCACACGATAGGCATGCAAATGGTGCTTTTGGCAGAACGCGCGCGTGGATTTCTACCAAACGACGTGAAAAGCATGCCGATGCTGCTCTTTTTAGCACCCGCACATGGATTTGTGCCAAAACGCGTTTTTAGCATGCACATGCATCTTTTGGTAGACGCGGACGCAGTTTTCTGCAAAACCACACGATATGCATGCAAATGGTGCTTTTGGCAGAACGCGCGTGTGGATTTCTACCAAACGACGTGAAAAGCATGCCGATGCTGCTCTTTTTAGCACCCGCACATGGATTTGTGCCAAAACGCGTTTTAAGCATGCGCATGCATCTTTTGGTAGACGCGGACGCAGTTTTCTGCAAAACCACACGATATGCATGCAAATGGTGCTTTTGGCAGAACGCGCGCGTGGATTTCTACCAAACGACGTGAAAAGCATGCCGATGCTGCTCTTTTTAACATCCGCACATGGATTTGTGCCAAAACGCGTTTTAAGCATGCGCATGCATCTTTTGGTAGACGCGGACGCAGTTTTCTGCAAAACCACACGATATGCATGCAAATGGTGCTTTTGGCAGAACGCGCGCGTGGATTTCTACCAAACGACGTGAAAAGCATGCCGATGCTGCTCTTTTTAACATCCGCACATGGATTTGTGCCAAAGCGCGTTTTAAGCATGCGCATGCATCTTTTGGTAGACGCGGACGAAGTTTTCTGCAAAACCACACGATAGGCATGCAAATGGTGCTTTTGGCAGAACGCGCGCGTGGATTTCTACCAAACGACGTGAAAAGCATGCCGATGCTGCTCTTTTTAACATCCGCACATGGATTTGTGCCAAAACGCGTTTTAAGCATGCGCATGCATCTTTTGGTAGACGCGGACGCAGTTTTCTGCAAAACCACACGATATGCATGCAAATGGGGCTTTTGGCAGAACGCGCGCGTGGATTTCTACCAAACGACGTGAAAAGCATGCCGATGCTGCTCTTTTTAGCACCCGCACATGGATTTGTGCCAAAACGCGTTTTAAGCATGCGCATGCATCTTTTGGTAGACGCGGACGCAGTTTTCTGCAAAACCACACGATATGCATGCAAATGGTGCTTTTGGCAGAACGCGCGCGTGGATTTCTACCAAACGACGTGAAAAGCATGCCGATGCTGCTCTTTTTAGCACCCGCACATGGATTTGTGCCAAAACGCGTTTTAAGCATGCGCATGCATCTTTTGGTAGACGCGGACGCAGTTTTCTGCAAAACCACACGATATGCATGCAAATGGTGCTTTTCGCAGAACGCGCGTGTGGATTTCTACCAAACGACGTGAAAAGCATGCCGATGCTGCTCTTTTTAACATCCGCACATGGATTTGTGCCAAAACGCGTTTTAAGCATGCGCATGCATCTTTTGGTAGACGCGGACGCAGTTTTCTGCAAAACCACACGATAGGCATGCAAATGGTGCTTTTGGCAGAACGCGCGCGTGGATTTCTACCAAACGACGTGAAAAGCATGCCGATGCTGCTCTTTTTAGCACCCGCACATGGATTTGTGCCAAAACGCGTTTTAAGCATGCGCATGCATCTTTTGGTAGACGCGGACGCAGTTTTCTGCAAAACCACACGATATGCATGCAAATGGTGCTTTTGGCAGAACGCGCGTGTGGATTTCTACCAAACGACGTGAAAAGCATGCCGATGCTGCTCTTTTTAGCACCCGCACATGGATTTGTGCCAAAACGCGTTTTTCGCATGCACATGCATCTTTTGGTAGACGCGGACGCAGTTTTCTGCAAAACCACACGATATGCATGCAAATGGTGCTTTTGGCAGATCGCGCGCGTGGATTTCTACCAAACGACGTGAAAAGCATGCCGATGCTGCTCTTTTTAGCACCCGCACATGGATTTGTGCCAAAACGCGTTTTAAGCATGCGCATGCATCTTTTGGTAGACGCGGACGCAGTTTTCTGCAAAACCACACGATATGCATGCAAATGGTGCTTTTCGCAGAACGCGCGTGTGGATTTCTACCAAACGACGTGAAAAGCATGCCGATGCTGCTCTTTTTAACATCCGCACATGGATTTGTGCCAAAACGCGTTTTAAGCATGCGCATGCATCTTTTGGTAGACGCGGACGCAGTTTTCTGCAAAACCACACGATATGCATGCAAATGGGGCTTTTGGCAGAACGCGCGCGTGGATTTCTACCAAACGACGTGAAAAGCATGCCGATGCTGCTCTTTTTAGCACCCGCACATGGATTTGTGCCAAAACGCGTTTTAAGCATGCGCATGCATCTTTTGGTAGACGCGGACGCAGTTTTCTGCAAAACCACACGATATGCATGCAAATGGTGCTTTTGGCAGAACGCGCGCGTGGATTTCTACCAAACGACGTGAAAAGCATGCCGATGCTGCTCTTTTTAGCACCCGCACATGGATTTGTGCCAAAACGCGTTTTAAGCATGCGCATGCATCTTTTGGTAGACGCGGACGCAGTTTTCTGCAAAACCACACGATATGCATGCAAATGGTGCTTTTCGCAGAACGCGCGTGTGGATTTCTACCAAACGACGTGAAAAGCATGCCGATGCTGCTCTTTTTAACATCCGCACATGGATTTGTGCCAAAACGCGTTTTAAGCATGCGCATGCATCTTTTGGTAGACGCGGACGCAGTTTTCTGCAAAACCACACGATAGGCATGCAAATGGTGCTTTTGGCAGAACGCGCGCGTGGATTTCTACCAAACGACGTGAAAAGCATGCCGATGCTGCTCTTTTTAGCACCCGCACATGGATTTGTGCCAAAACGCGTTTTAAGCATGCACATGCATCTTTTGGTAGACGCGGACGCAGTTTTCTGCAAAACCACACGATATGCATGCAAATGGTGCTTTTGGCAGAACGCGCGTGTGGATTTCTACCAAACGACGTGAAAAGCATGCCGATGCTGCTCTTTTTAGCACCCGCACATGGATTTGTGCCAAAACGCGTTTTTCGCATGCACATGCATCTTTTGGTAGACGCGGACGCAGTTTTCTGCAAAACCACACGATATGCATGCAAATGGTGCTTTTGGCAGATCGCGCGTGTGGATTTCTACCAAACGACGTGAAAAGCATGCCGATGCTGCTCTTTTTAGCACCCGCACATGGATTTGTGCCAAAACGCGTTTTAAGCATGCGCATGCATCTTTTGGTAGACGCGGACGAGTTTTCTGCAAAACCACACGATATGCATGCAAATGGTGTTTTTCGCAGAACGCGCGTGTGGATTTCTACCAAACGACGTGAAAAGCATGCCGATGCTGCTCTTTTTAACATCCGCACATGGATTTGTGCCAAAACGCGTTTTAAGCATGCGCATGCATCTTTTGGTAGACGCGGACGCAGTTTTCTGCAAAACCACACGATAGGCATGCAAATGGTGCTTTTGGCAGAACGCGCGCGTGGATTTCTACCAAACGACGTGAAAAGCATGCCGATGCTGCTCTTTTTAGCACCCGCACATGGATTTGTGCCAAAACGCGTTTTTAGCATGCACATGCATCTTTTGGTAGACGCGGACGCAGTTTTCTGCAAAACCACACGATATGCATGCAAATGGTGCTTTTGGCAGAACGCGCGTGTGGATTTCTACCAAACGACGTGAAAAGCATGCCGATCCTGCTCTTTTTAGCACCCGCACATGGATTTGTGCCAAAACGCGTTTTAAGCATGCGCATGCATCTTTTGGTAGACGCGGACGCAGTTTTCTGCAAAACCACACGATATGCATGCAAATGGTGCTTTTGGCAGAACGCGCGCGTGGATTTCTACCAAACGACGTGAAAAGCATGCCGATGCTGCTCTTTTTAACATCCGCACATGGATTTGTGCCAAAGCGCGTTTTAAGCATGCGCATGCATCTTTTGGTAGACGCGGACGCAGTTTTCTGCAAAACCACACGATATGCATGCAAATGGTGCTTTTGGCAGAACGCGCGCGTGGATTTCTACCAAACGACGTGAAAAGCATGCCGATGCTGCTCTTTTAACATCCGCACATGGATTTGTGCCAAAACGCGTTTTAAGCATGCGCATGCATCTTTTGGTAGACGCGGACGCAGTTTTCTGCAAAACCACAAGATATGCATGCAAATGGTGCTTTTGGCAGAACGCGCGCGTGGATTTCTACCAAACGACGTGAAAAGTATGCCGATGCTGCTCTTTTTAACATCCGCACATGGATTTGTGCCAAAGCGCGTTTTAAGCATGCGCATGCATCTTTTGGTAGACGCGGACGCAGTTTTCTGCAAACCACACGATATGCATGCAAATGGTGCTTTTGGCAGAACGCGCGCGTGGATTTCTACCAAACGACGTGAAAAGCATGCCGATGCTGCTCTTTTTAACATCCGCACATGGATTTGTGCCAAAACGCGTTTTAAGCATGCGCATGCATCTTTTGGTAGACGCGGACGCAGTTTTCTGCAAAACCACACGATATGCATGCAAATGGTGCTTTTGGCAGAACGCGCGCGTGGATTTCTACCAAACGACGTGAAAAGCATGCCGATGCTGCTCTTTTTAACATCCGCACATGGATTTGTGCCAAAGCGCGTTTTAAGCATGCGCATGCATCTTTTGGTAGACGCGGACGAAGTTTTCTGCAAAACCACACGATAGGCATGCAAATGGTGCTTTTGGCAGAACGCGCGCGTGGATTTCTACCAAACGACGTGAAAAGCATGCCGATGCTGCTCTTTTTAACATCCGCACATGGATTTGTGCCAAAACGCGTTTTAAGCATGCGCATGCATCTTTTGGTAGACGCGGACGCAGTTTTCTGCAAAACCACACGATATGCATGCAAATGGTGCTTTTGGCAGAACGCGCGCGTGGATTTCTACCAAACGACGTGAAAAGCATGCCGATGCTGCTCTTTTTAGCACCCGCACATGGATTTGTGCCAAAACGCGTTTTAAGCATGCGCATGCATCTTTTGGTAGACGCGGACGCAGTTTTCTGCAAAACCACACGATATGCATGCAAATGGTGCTTTTGGCAGAACGCGCGCGTGGATTTCTACCAAACGACGTGAAAAGCATGCCGATGCTGCTCTTTTTAGCACCCGCACATGGATTTGTGCCAAAACGCGTTTTAAGCATGCGCATGCATCTTTTGGTAGACGCGGACGCAGTTTTCTGCAAAACCACACGATATGCATGCAAATGGTGCTTTTGGCAGAACGCGCGCGTGGATTTCTACCAAACGACGTGAAAAGCATGCCGATGCTGCTCTTTTTAACATCCGCACATGGATTTGTGCCAAAGCGCGTTTTAAGCATGCGCATGCATCTTTTGGTAGACGCGGACGAAGTTTTCTGCAAAACCACACGATAGGCATGCAAATGGTGCTTTTGGCAGAACGCGCGCGTGGATTTCTACCAAACGACGTGAAAAGCATGCCGATGCTGCTCTTTTTAACATCCGCACATGGATTTGTGCCAAAACGCGTTTTAAGCATGCGCATGCATCTTTTGGTAGACGCGGACGCAGTTTTCTGCAAAACCACACGATATGCATGCAAATGGTGCTTTCGGCAGAACGCGCGCGTGGATTTCTCCCAAACGACGTGAAAAGCATGCCGATGCTGCTCTTTTTAGCACCCGCACATGGATTTGTGCCAAAACGCGTTTTAAGCATGCGCATGCATCTTTTGGTAGACGCGGACGCAGTTTTCTGCAAAACCACACGATATGCATGCAAATGGTGCTTTTGGCAGAACGCGCGCGTGGATTTCTACCAAACGACGTGAAAAGCATGCCGATGCTGCTCTTTTTAACATCCGCACATGGATTTGTGCCAAAGCGCGTTTTAAGCATGCGCATGCATCTTTTGGTAGACGCGGACGCAGTTTTCTGCAAAACCACACGATATGCATACAAATGGTGCTTTTGGCAGAACGCGCGCGTGGATTTCTACCAAACGACGTGAGAAAGCATGCCGATGCTGCTCTTTTTAACATCCCGCACATGGATTTGTGCCAAAACGCGTTTTAAGCATGCGCATGCATCTTTTGGTAGACGCGGACGCAGTTTTCTGCAAAACCACACGATATGCATGCAAATGGTGCTTTTGGCAGAACGCGCGCGTGGATTTCTACCAAACGACGTGAAAAGCATGCCGATGCTGCTCTTTTTAACATCCGCACATGGATTTGTGCCAAAGCGCGTTTTAAGCATGCGCATGCATCTTTTGGTAGACGCGGACGAAGTTTTCTGCAAAACCACACGATAGGCATGCAAATGGTGCTTTTGGCAGAACGCGCGCGTGGATTTCTACCAAACGACGTGAAAAGCATGCCGATGCTGCTCTTTTTAACATCCGCACATGGATTTGTGCCAAAACGCGTTTTAAGCACGCGCATGCATCTTTTGGTAGACGCGGACGCAGTTTTCTGCAAAACCACACGATATGCATGCAAATGGTGCTTTTGGCAGAACGCGCGCGTGGATTTCTACCAAACGACGTGAAAAGCATGCCGATGCTGCTCTTTTTAGCACCCGCACATGGATTTGTGCCAAAACGCGTTTTAAGCATGCGCATGCATCTTTTGGTAGACGCGGACGCAGTTTTCTGCAAAACCACACGATAGGCATGCAAATGGTGCTTTGGCAGAACGCGCGCGTGGATTTCTACCAAACGACGTGAAAAGCATGCCGATGCTGCTCTTTTTAGCACCCGCACATGGATTTGTGCCAAAACGCGTTTTAAGCATGCACATGCATCTTTTGGTAGACGCGGACGCAGTTTTCTGCAAAACCACACGATATGCATGCAAATGGTGCTTTTGGCAGAACGCGCGTGTGGATTTCTACCAAACGACGTGAAAAGCATGCCGATGCTGCTCTTTTTAGCACCCGCACATGGATTTGTGCCAAAACGCGTTTTTCGCATGCACATGCATCTTTTGGTAGACGCGGACGCAGTTTTCTGCAAAACCACACGATATGCATGCAAATGGTGCTTTTGGCAGATCGCGCGTGTGGATTTCTACCAAACGACGTGAAAAGCATGCCGATGCTGCTCTTTTTAGCACCCGCACATGGATTTGTGCCAAAACGCGTTTTAAGCATGCGCATGCATCTTTTGGTAGACGCGGACGCAGTTTTCTGCAAAACCACACGATATGCATGCAAATGGTGTTTTTCGCAGAACGCGCGCGTGGATTTCTACCAAACGACGTGAAAAGCATGCCGATGCTGCTCTTTTTAACATCCGCACATGGATTTGTGCCAAAGCGCGTTTTAAGCATGCGCATGCATCTTTTGGTAGACGCGGACGCAGTTTTCTGCAAAACCACACGATATGCATGCAAATGGTGCTTTTGGCAGAACGCGCGCGTGGATTTCTACCAAACGACGTGAAAAGCATGCCGATGCTGCTCTTTTTAACATCCGCACATGGATTTGTGCCAAAACGCGTTTTAAGCATGCGCATGCATCTTTTGGTAGACGCGGACGCAGTTTTCTGCAAAACCACACGATATGCATGCAAATGGTGCTTTTGGCAGAACGCGCGCGTGGATTTCTACCAAACGACGTGAAAAGCATGCCGATGCTGCTCTTTTTAGCACCCGCACATGGATTTGTGCCAAAACGCGTTTTAAGCATGCGCATGCATCTTTTGGTAGACGCGGACGCAGTTTTCTGCAAAACCACACGATATGCATGCAAATGGTGCTTTTGGCAGAACGCGCGCGTGGATTTCTACCAAACGACGTGAAAAGCATGCCGATGCTGCTCTTTTTAACATCCGCACATGGATTTGTGCCAAAGCGCGTTTTAAGCATGCGCATGCATCTTTTGGTAGACGCGGACGAAGTTTTCTGCAAAACCACACGATAGGCATGCAAATGGTGCTTTTGGCAGAACGCGCGCGTGGATTTCTACCAAACGACGTGAAAAGCATGCCGATGCTGCTCTTTTTAACATCCGCACATGGATTTGTGCCAAAACGCGTTTTAAGCATGCGCATGCATCTTTTGGTAGACGCGGACGCAGTTTTCTGCAAAACCACACGATATGCATGCAAATGGTGCTTTCGGCAGAACGCGCGCGTGGATTTCTCCCAAACGACGTGAAAAGCATGCCGATGCTGCTCTTTTTAGCACCCGCACATGGATTTGTGCCAAAACGCGTTTTAAGCATGCGCATGCATCTTTTGGTAGACGCGGACGCAGTTTTCTGCAAAACCACACGATATGCATGCAAATGGTGCTTTTGGCAGAACGCGCGCGTGGATTTCTACCAAACGACGTGAAAAGCATGCCGATGCTGCTCTTTTTAACATCCGCACATGGATTTGTGCCAAAGCGCGTTTTAAGCATGCGCATGCATCTTTTGGTAGACGCGGACGCAGTTTTCTGCAAAACCACACGATATGCATGCAAATGGTGCTTTTGGCAGAACGCGCGCGTGGATTTCTACCAAACGACGTGAAAAGCATGCCGATGCTGCTCTTTTTAACATCCGCACATGGATTTGTGCCAAAACGCGTTTTAAGCATGCGCATGCATCTTTTGGTAGACGCGGACGCAGTTTTCTGCAAAACCACACGATATGCATGCAAATGGTGCTTTTGGCAGAACGCGCGCGTGGATTTCTACCAAACGACGTGAAAAGCATGCCGATGCTGCTCTTTTTAACATCCGCACATGGATTTGTGCCAAAGCGCGTTTTAAGCATGCGCATGCATCTTTTGGTAGACGCGGACGAAGTTTTCTGCAAAACCACACGATAGGCATGCAAATGGTGCTTTTGGCAGAACGCGCGCGTGGATTTCTACCAAACGACGTGAAAAGCATGCCGATGCTGCTCTTTTTAACATCCGCACATGGATTTGTGCCAAAACGCGTTTTAAGCATGCGCATGCATCTTTTGGTAGACGCGGACGCAGTTTTCTGCAAAACCACACGATATGCATGCAAATGGTGCTTTTGGCAGAACGCGCGCGTGGATTTCTACCAAACGACGTGAAAAGCATGCCGATGCTGCTCTTTTTAGCACCCGCACATGGATTTGTGCCAAAACGCGTTTTAAGCATGCGCATGCATCTTTTGGTAGACGCGGACGCAGTTTTCTGCAAAACCACACGATATGCATGCAAATGGTGCTTTTGGCAGAACGCGCGCGTGGATTTCTACCAAACGACGTGAAAAGCATGCCGATGCTGCTCTTTTTAACATCCGCACATGGATTTGTGCCAAAGCGCGTTTTAAGCATGCGCATGCATCTTTTGGTAGACGCGGACGAAGTTTTCTGCAAAACCACACGATAGGCATGCAAATGGTGCTTTTGGCAGAACGCGCGCGTGGATTTCTACCAAACGACGTGAAAAGCATGCCGATGCTGCTCTTTTTAACATCCGCACATGGATTTGTGCCAAAACGCGTTTTAAGCATGCGCATGCATCTTTTGGTAGACGCGGACGCAGTTTTCTGCAAAACCACACGATATGCATGCAAATGGTGCTTTTGGCAGAACGCGCGCGTGGATTTCTACCAAACGACGTGAAAAGCATGCCGATGCTGCTCTTTTTAGCACCCGCACATGGATTTGTGCCAAAACGCGTTTTAAGCATGCGCATGCATCTTTTGGTAGACGCGGACGCAGTTTTCTGCAAAACCACACGATATGCATGCAAATGGTGCTTTTGGCAGAACGCGCGCGTGGATTTCTACCAAACGACGTGAAAAGCATGCCGATGCTGCTCTTTTTAACATCCGCACATGGATTTGTGCCAAAGCGCGTTTTAAGCATGCGCATGCATCTTTTGGTAGACGCGGACGAAGTTTTCTGCAAAACCACACGATAGGCATGCAAATGGTGCTTTTGGCAGAACGCGCGCGTGGATTTCTACCAAACGACGTGAAAAGCATGCCGATGCTGCTCTTTTTAACATCCGCACATGGATTTGTGCCAAAACGCGTTTTAAGCATGCGCATGCATCTTTTGGTAGACGCGGACGCAGTTTTCTGCAAAACCACACGATATGCATGCAAATGGTGCTTTCGGCAGAACGCGCGCGTGGATTTCTACCAAACGACGTGAAAAGCATGCCGATGCTGCTCTTTTTAGCACCCGCACATGGATTTGTGCCAAAACGCGTTTTAAGCATGCGCATGCATCTTTTGGTAGACGCGGACGCAGTTTTCTGCAAAACCACACGATATGCATGCAAATGGTGCTTTTGGCAGAACGCGCGCGTGGATTTCTACCAAACGACGTGAAAAGCATGCCGATGCTGCTCTTTTTAGCACCCGCACATGGATTTGTGCCAAAACGCGTTTTAAGCATGCGCATGCATCTTTTGGTAGACGCGGACGCAGTTTTCTGCAAAACCACACGAGATGCATGCAAATGGTGCTTTTCGCAGAACGCGCGTGTGGATTTCTACCAAACGACGTGAAAAGCATGCCGATGCTGCTCTTTTTAGCACCCGCACATGGATTTGTGCCAAAACGCGTTTTTAGCATGCACATGCATCTTTTGGTAGACGCGGACGCAGTTTTCTGCAAAACCACACGATATGCATGCAAATGGTGCTTTTCGCAGAACGCGCGTGTGGATTTCTACCAAACGACGTGAAAAGCATGCCGATGCTGCTCTTTTTAGCACCCGCACATGGATTTGTGCCAAAACGCGTTTTAAGCATGCGCATGCATCTTTTGGTAGACGCGGACGCAGTTTTCTGCAAAACCACACGATATGCATGCAAATGGTGCTTTTGGCAGAACGCGCGCGTGGATTTCTACCAAACGACGTGAAAAGCATGCCGATGCTGCTCTTTTTAACATCCGCACATGGATTTGTGCCAAAGCGCGTTTTAAGCATGCGCATGCATCTTTTGGTAGACGCGGACGCAGTTTTCTGCAAAACCACACGATATGCATGCAAATGGTGCTTTTGGCAGAACGCGCGCGTGGATTTCTACCAAACGACGTGAAAAGCATGCCGATGCTGCTCTTTTTAACATCCGCACATGAATTTGTGCCAAAGCGCGTTTTAAGCATGCGCATGCATCTCTTGGTAGACGCGGACGCAGTTTTCTGCAAAACCACACGATATGCATGCAAATGGTGCTTTTGGCAGAACGCGCGCGTGGATTTCTACCAAACGACGTGAAAAGCATGCCGATGCTGCTCTTTTTAGCTCCCGCACATGGATTTGTGCCAAAACGCGTTTGTAGCATGCACATGCATCTTTTGGTAGACGCGGACGCAGTTTTCTGCAAAACCACACGATATGCATGCAAATGGTGCTTTTGGCAGAACGCGCGTGTGGATTTCTACCAAACGACGTGAAAAGCATGCCGATGCTGCTCTTTTTAGCACCCGCACATGGATTTGTGCCAAAACGCGTTTTAAGCATGCGCATGCATCTTTTGGTAGACGCGGACGCAGTTTTCTGCAAAACCACACGATATGCATGCAAATGGTGCTTTTCGCAGAACGCGCGTGTGGATTTCTAACAAACGACGTGAAAAGCATGCCGATGCTGCTCTTTTTAGCACCCGCACATGGATTTGTGCCAAAACGCGTTTTTAGCATGCTCATGCATCTTTTGGTAGACGCGGACGCAGTTTTCTGCAAAACCACACGATATGCATGCAAATGGTGCTTTTGGCAGAACGCGCGTGTGGATTTCTACCAAACGACGTGAAAAGCATGCCGATGCTGCTCTTTTTAGCACCCGCACATGGATTTGTGCCAAAACGCGTTTTAAGCATGCGCATGCATCTTTTGGTAGACGCGGACGCAGTTTTCTGCAAAACCACACGATATGCATGCAAATGGTGCTTTTGGCAGAACGCGCGCGTGGATTTCTACCAAACGACGTGAAAAGCATGCCGATGCTGCTCTTTTTAGCACCCGCACATGGATTTGTGCCAAAACGCGTTTTTCGCATGCACATGCATCTTTTGGTAGACGCGGACGCAGTTTTCTGCAAAACCACACGATATGCATGCAAATGGTGCTTTTGGCAGATCGCGCGTGTGGATTTCTACCAAACGACGTGAAAAGCATGCCGATGCTGCTCTTTTTAGCACCCGCACATGGATTTGTGCCAAAACGCGTTTTAAGCATGCGCATGCATCTTTTGGTAGACGCGGACGCAGTTTTCTGCAAAACCACACGATATGCATGCAAATGGTGTTTTTCGCAGAACGCGCGCGTGGATTTCTACCAAACGACGTGAAAAGCATGCCGATGCTGCTCTTTTTAACATCCGCACATGGATTTGTGCCAAAGCGCGTTTTAAGCATGCGCATGCATCTTTTGGTAGACGCGGACGCAGTTTTCTGCAAAACCACACGATATGCATGCAAATGGTGCTTTTGGCAGAACGCGCGCGTGGATTTCTACCAAACGACGTGAAAAGCATGCCGATGCTGCTCTTTTTAACATCCGCACATGGATTTGTGCCAAAACGCGTTTTAAGCATGCGCATGCATCTTTTGGTAGACGCGGACGCAGTTTTCTGCAAAACCACACGATATGCATGCAAATGGTGCTTTTGGCAGAACGCGCGCGTGGATTTCTACCAAACGACGTGAAAAGCATGCCGATGCTGCTCTTTTTAACATCCGCACATGGATTTGTGCCAAAGCGCGTTTTAAGCATGCGCATGCATCTTTTGGTAGACGCGGACGAAGTTTTCTGCAAAACCACACGATAGGCATGCAAATGGTGCTTTTGGCAGAACGCGCGCGTGGATTTCTACCAAACGACGTGAAAAGCATGCCGATGCTGCTCTTTTTAACATCCGCACATGGATTTGTGCCAAAACGCGTTTTAAGCATGCGCATGCATCTTTTGGTAGACGCGGACGCAGTTTTCTGCAAAACCACACGATATGCATGCAAATGGTGCTTTTGGCAGAACGCGCGCGTGGATTTCTACCAAACGACGTGAAAAGCATGCCGATGCTGCTCTTTTTAGCACCCGCACATGGATTTGTGCCAAAACGCGTTTTAAGCATGCGCATGCATCTTTTGGTAGACGCGGACGCAGTTTTCTGCAAAACCACACGATATGCATGCAAATGGTGCTTTTGGCAGAACGCGCGCGTGGATATCTACCAAACGACGTGAAAAGCATGCCGATGCTGCTCTTTTTAGCACCCGCACATGGATTTGTGCCAAAACGCGTTTTAAGCATGCGCATGCATCTTTTGGTAGACGCGGACGCAGTTTTCTGCAAAACCACACGATATGCATGCAAATGGTGCTTTTGGCAGAACGCGCGCGTGGATTTCTACCAAACGACGTGAAAAGCATGCCGATGCTGCTCTTTTTAACATCCGCACATGGATTTGTGCCAAAGCGCGTTTTAAGCATGCGCATGCATCTTTTGGTAGACGCGGACGAAGTTTTCTGCAAAACCACACGATAGGCATGCAAATGGTGCTTTTGGCAGAACGCGCGCGTGGATTTCTACCAAACGACGTGAAAAGCATGCCGATGCTGCTCTTTTTAACATCCGCACATGGATTTGTGCCAAAACGCGTTTTAAGCATGCGCATGCATCTTTTGGTAGACGCGGACGCAGTTTTCTGCAAAACCACACGATATGCATGCAAATGGTGCTTTCGGCAGAACGCGCGCGTGGATTTCTCCCAAACGACGTGAAAAGCATGCCGATGCTGCTCTTTTTAGCACCCGCACATGGATTTGTGCCAAAACGCGTTTTAAGCATGCGCATGCATCTTTTGGTAGACGCGGACGCAGTTTTCTGCAAAACCACACGATATGCATGCAAATGGTGCTTTTGGCAGAACGCGCGCGTGGATTTCTACCAAACGACGTGAAAAGCATGCCGATGCTGCTCTTTTTAACATCCGCACATGGATTTGTGCCAAAGCGCGTTTTAAGCATGCGCATGCATCTTTTGGTAGACGCGGACGCAGTTTTCTGCAAAACCACACGATATGCATGCAAATGGTGCTTTTGGCAGAACGCGCGCGTGGATTTCTACCAAACGACGTGAAAAGCATGCCGATGCTGCTCTTTTTAACATCCGCACATGGATTTGTGCCAAAACGCGTTTTAAGCATGCGCATGCATCTTTTGGTAGACGCGGACGCAGTTTTCTGCAAAACCACACGATATGCATGCAAATGGTGCTTTTGGCAGAACGCGCGCGTGGATTTCTACCAAACGACGTGAAAAGCATGCCGATGCTGCTCTTTTTAACATCCGCACATGGATTTGTGCCAAAGCGCGTTTTAAGCATGCGCATGCATCTTTTGGTAGACGCGGACGAAGTTTTCTGCAAAACCACACGATAGGCATGCAAATGGTGCTTTTGGCAGAACGCGCGCGTGGATTTCTACCAAACGACGTGAAAAGCATGCCGATGCTGCTCTTTTTAACATCCGCACATGGATTTGTGCCAAAACGCGTTTTAAGCATGCGCATGCATCTTTTGGTAGACGCGGACGCAGTTTTCTGCAAAACCACACGATATGCATGCAAATGGTGCTTTTGGCAGAACGCGCGCGTGGATTTCTACCAAACGACGTGAAAAGCATGCCGATGCTGCTCTTTTTAGCACCCGCACATGGATTTGTGCCAAAACGCGTTTTAAGCATGCGCATGCATCTTTTGGTAGACGCGGACGCAGTTTTCTGCAAAACCACACGATATGCATGCAAATGGTGCTTTTGGCAGAACGCGCGCGTGGATTTCTACCAAACGACGTGAAAAGCATGCCGATGCTGCTCTTTTTAACATCCGCACATGGATTTGTGCCAAAGCGCGTTTTAAGCATGCGCATGCATCTTTTGGTAGACGCGGACGAAGTTTTCTGCAAAACCACACGATAGGCATGCAAATGGTGCTTTTGGCAGAACGCGCGCGTGGATTTCTACCAAACGACGTGAAAAGCATGCCGATGCTGCTCTTTTTAACATCCGCACATGGATTTGTGCCAAAACGCGTTTTAAGCATGCGCATGCATCTTTTGGTAGACGCGGACGCAGTTTTCTGCAAAACCACACGATATGCATGCAAATGGTGCTTTTGGCAGAACGCGCGCGTGGATTTCTACCAAACGACGTGAAAAGCATGCCGATGCTGCTCTTTTTAGCACCCGCACATGGATTTGTGCCAAAACGCGTTTTAAGCATGCGCATGCATCTTTTGGTAGACGCGGACGCAGTTTTCTGCAAAACCACACGATATGCATGCAAATGGTGCTTTTGGCAGAACGCGCGCGTGGATTTCTACCAAACGACGTGAAAAGCATGCCGATGCTGCTCTTTTTAACATCCGCACATGGATTTGTGCCAAAGCGCGTTTTAAGCATGCGCATGCATCTTTTGGTAGACGCGGACGAAGTTTTCTGCAAAACCACACGATAGGCATGCAAATGGTGCTTTTGGCAGAACGCGCGCGTGGATTTCTACCAAACGACGTGAAAAGCATGCCGATGCTGCTCTTTTTAACATCCGCACATGGATTTGTGCCAAAACGCGTTTTAAGCATGCGCATGCATCTTTTGGTAGACGCGGACGCAGTTTTCTGCAAAACCACACGATATGCATGCAAATGGTGCTTTCGGCAGAACGCGCGCGTGGATTTCTACCAAACGACGTGAAAAGCATGCCGATGCTGCTCTTTTTAGCACCCGCACATGGATTTGTGCCAAAACGCGTTTTAAGCATGCGCATGCATCTTTTGGTAGACGCGGACGCAGTTTTCTGCAAAACCACACGATATGCATGCAAATGGTGCTTTTGGCAGAACGCGCGCGTGGATTTCTACCAAACGACGTGAAAAGCATGCCGATGCTGCTCTTTTTAGCACCCGCACATGGATTTGTGCCAAAACGCGTTTTAAGCATGCGCATGCATCTTTTGGTAGACGCGGACGCAGTTTTCTGCAAAACCACACGATATGCATGCAAATGGTGCTTTTCGCAGAACGCGCGTGTGGATTTCTACCAAACGACGTGAAAAGCATGCCGATGCTGCTCTTTTTAACATCCGCACATGGATTTGTGCCAAAACGCGTTTTAAGCATGCGCATGCATCTTTTGGTAGACGCGGACGCAGTTTTCTGCAAAACCACACGATAGGCATGCAAATGGTGCTTTTGGCAGAACGCGCGCGTGGATTTCTACCAAACGACGTGAAAAGCATGCCGATGCTGCTCTTTTTAGCACCCGCACATGGATTTGTGCCAAAACGCGTTTTTAGCATGCACATGCATCTTTTGGTAGACGCGGACGCAGTTTTCTGCAAAACCACACGATATGCATGCAAATGGTGCTTTTCGCAGAACGCGCGTGTGGATTTCTACCAAACGACGTGAAAAGCATGCCGATGCTGCTCTTTTTAGCACCCGCACATGGATTTGTGCCAAAAACGCGTTTTAAGCATGCGCATGCATCTTTTGGTAGACGCGGACGCAGTTTTCTGCAAAACCACACGATATGCATGCAAATGGTGCTTTTGGCAGAACGCGCGCGTGGATTTCTACCAAACGACGTGAAAAGCATGCCGATGCTGCTCTTTTTAACATCCGCACATGGATTTGTGCCAAAGCGCGTTTTAAGCATGCGCATGCATCTTTTGGTAGACGCGGACGCAGTTTTCTGCAAAACCACACGATATGCATGCAAATGGTGCTTTTGGCAGAACGCGCGCGTGGATTTCTACCAAACGACGTGAAAAGCATGCCGATGCTGCTCTTTTTAGCACCCGCACATGGATTTGTGCCAAAACGCGTTTTTCGCATGCACATGCATCTTTTGGTAGACGCGGACGCAGTTTTCTGCAAAACCACACGATATGCATGCAAATGGTGCTTTTGGCAGATCGCGCGTGTGGATTTCTACCAAACGACGTGAAAAGCATGCCGATGCTGCTCTTTTTAGCACCCGCACATGGATTTGTGCCAAAACGCGTTTTTAGCATGCACATGCATCTTTTGGTAGACGCGGACGCAGTTTTCTGCAAAACCACACGATATGCATGCAAATGGTGCTTTTGGCAGAACGCGCGCGTGGATTTCTACCAAACGACGTGAAAAGCATGCCGATGCTGCTCTTTTTAACATCCGCACATGGATTTGTGCCAAAGCGCGTTTTAAGCATGCGCATGCATCTTTTGGTAGACGCGGACGCAGTTTTCTGCAAAACCACACGATATGCATGCAAATGGTGCTTTTGGCAGAACGCGCGCGTGGATTTCTACCAAACGACGTGAAAAGCATGCCGATGCTGCTCTTTTTAACATCCGCACATGAATTTGTGCCAAAGCGCGTTTTAAGCATGCGCATGCATCTCTTGGTAGACGCGGACGCAGTTTTCTGCAAAACCACACGATATGCATGCAAATGGTGCTTTTGGCAGAACGCGCGCGTGGATTTCTACCAAACGACGTGAAAAGCATGCCGATGCTGCTCTTTTTAGCTCCCGCACATGGATTTGTGCCAAAACGCGTTTGTAGCATGCACATGCATCTTTTGGTAGACGCGGACGCAGTTTTCTGCAAAACCACACGATATGCATGCAAATGGTGCTTTTGGCAGAACGCGCGTGTGGATTTCTACCAAACGACGTGAAAAGCATGCCGATGCTGCTCTTTTTAGCACCCGCACATGGATTTGTGCCAAAACGCGTTTTAAGCATGCGCATGCATCTTTTGGTAGACGCGGACGCAGTTTTCTGCAAAACCACACGATATGCATGCAAATGGTGCTTTTCGCAGAACGCGCGTGTGGATTTCTACCAAACGACGTGAAAAGCATGCCGATGCTGCTCTTTTTAGCACCCGCACATGGATTTGTGCCAAAACGCGTTTTTAGCATGCACATGCATCTTTTGGTAGACGCGGACGCAGTTTTCTGCAAAACCACACGATATGCATGCAAATGGTGCTTTTGGCAGAACGCGCGTGTGGATTTCTACCAAACGACGTGAAAAGCATGCCGATGCTGCTCTTTTTAGCACCCGCACATGGATTTGTGCCAAAACGCGTTTTAAGCATGCGCATGCATCTTTTGGTAGACGCGGACGCAGTTTTCTGCAAAACCACACGATATGCATGCAAATGGTGCTTTTGGCAGAACGCGCGCGTGGATTTCTACCAAACGACGTGAAAAGCATGCCGATGCTGCTCTTTTTAACATCCTCACATGGATTTGTGCCAAAGCGCGTTTTAAGCATGCGCATGCATCTTTTGGTAGACGCGGACGCAGTTTTCTGCAAAACCACACGATATGCATGCAAATGGTGCTTTTGGCAGATCGCGCGTGTGGATTTCTACCAAACGACGTGAAAAGCATGCCGATGCTGCTCTTTTTAGCACCCGCACATGGATTTGTGCCAAAACGCGTTTTAAGCATGCGCATGCATCTTTTGGTAGACGCGGACGCAGTTTTCTGCAAAACCACACGATATGCATGCAAATGGTGCTTTTCGCAGAACGCGCGTGTGGATTTCTACCAAACGACTTGAAAAGCATGCCGATGCTGCTCTTTTTAACATACGCACATGGATTTGTGCCAAAACGCGTTTTAAGCATGTGCATGCATCTTTTGGTAGACGCGGACGCAGTTTTCTGCAAAACCACACGATAGGCATGCAAATGGTGCTTTTGGCAGAACGCGGGCGTGGATTTCTACCAAACGACGTGAAAAGCATGCCGATGCTGCTCTTTTTAGCACCCGCACATGGATTTGTGCCAAAACGCGTTTTTAGCATGCACATGCATCTTTTGGTAGACGCGGACGCAGTTTTCTGCAAAACCACACGATATGCATGCAAATGGTGCTTTTGGCAGAACGCGCGTGTGGATTTCTACCAAACGACGTGAAAAGCATGCCGATGCTGCTCTTTTTAGCACCCGCACATGGATTTGTGCCAAAACGCGTTTTAAGCATGCGCATGCATCTTTTGGTAGACGCGGACGCAGTTTTCTGCAAAACCACACGATATGCATGCAAATGGTGCTTTTGGCAGAACGCGCGTGGATTTCTACCAAACGACGTGAAAAGCATGCCGATGCTGCTCTTTTTAACATCCGCACATGGATTTGTGCCAAAGCGCGTTTTAAGCATGCGCATGCATCTTTTGGTAGACGCGGACGCAGTTTTCTGCAAAACCACACGATATGCATGCAAATGGTGCTTTTGGCAGAACGCGCGCGTGGATTTCTACCAAACGACATGAAAAGCATGCCGATGCTGCTCTTTTTAACATCCGCACATGGATTTGTGCCAAAACGCGTTTTAAGCATGCGCATGCATCTTTTGGTAGACGCGGACGCAGTTTTCTGCAAAACCACACGATATGCATGCAAATGGTGCTTTTGGCAGAACGCGCGCGTGGATTTCTACCAAACGACGTGAAAAGCATCCCGATGCTGCTCTTTTTAACATCCGCACATGGATTTGTGCCAAAACGCGTTTTAAGCATGCGCATGCATCTTTTGGTAGACGCGGACGCAGTTTTCTGCAAAACCACACGATATGCATGCAAATGGTGCTTTTGGCAGAACGCGCGCGTGGATTTCTACCAAACGACGTGAAAAGCATGCCGATGCTGCTCTTTTTAACATCCGCACATGGATTTGTGCCAAAACGCGTTTTAAGCATGCGCATGCATCTTTTGGTAGACGCGGACGCAGTTTTCTGCAAAACCACACGATAGGCATGCAAATGGTGCTTTTGGCAGAACGCGCGCGTGGATTTCTACCAAACGACGTGAAAAGCATGCCGATGCTGCTCTTTTTAGCACCCGCACATGGATTTGTGCCAAAACGCGTTTTTAGCATGCACATGCATCTTTTGGTAGACACGGACGCAGTTTTCTGCAAAACCACACGATATGCATGCAAATGGTGCTTTTGGCAGAACGCGCGTGTGGATTTCTACCAAACGACGTGAAAAGCATGCCGATGCTGCTCTTTTTAGCACCCGCACATGGATTTGTGCCAAAACGCGTTTTAAGCATGCGCATGCATCTTTTGGTAGACGCGGACGCAGTTTTCTGCAAAACCACACGATATGCATGCAAATGGTGCTTTTGGCAGAATGCGCGCGTGGATTTCTACCAAACGACGTGAAAAGCATGCCGATGCTGCTCTTTTTAACATCCGCACATGGATTTGTGCCAAAGCGCGTTTTAAGCATGCGCATGCATCTTTTGGTAGACGCGGACGCAGTTTTCTGCAAAACCACACGATATGCATGCAAATGGTGCTTTTGGCAGAACGCGCGCGTGGATTTCTACCAAACGACGTGAAAAGCATGCCGATGCTGCTCTTTTTAACATCCGCACATGGATTTGTGCCAAAACGCGTTTTAAGCATGCGCATGCATCTTTTGGTAGACGCGGACGCAGTTTTCTGCAAAACCACACGATATGCATACAAATGGTGCTTTTGGCAGAACGCGCGCGTGGATTTCTACCAAACGACGTGAAAAGCATGCCGATGCTGCTCTTTTTAACATCCGCACATGGATTTGTGCCAAAGCGCGTTTTAAGCATGCGCATGCATCTTTTGGTAGACGCGGACGCAGTTTTCTGCAAAACCACACGATAGGCATGCAAATGGTGCTTTTGGCAGAACGCGCGCGTGGATTTCTACCAAACGACGTGAAAAGCATGCCGATGCTGCTCTTTTTAGCACCCGCACATGGATTTGTGCCAAAACGCGTTTTTAGCATGCACATGCATCTTTTGGTAGACGCGGACGCAGTTTTCTGCAAAACCACACGATATGCATGCAAATGGTGCTTTTGGCAGAACGCGCGTGTGGATTTCTACCAAACGACGTGAAAAGCATGCCGATGCTGCTCTTTTTAGCACCCGCACATGGATTTGTGCCAAAACGCGTTTTTAGCATGCACATGCATCTTTTGGTAGACGCGGACGCAGTTTTCTGCAAAACCACACGATATGCATGCAAATGGTGCTTTTGGCAGAACGCGCGTGTGGATTTCTACCAAACGACGTGAAAAGCATGCCGATGCTGCTCTTTTTAGCACCCGCACATGGATTTGTGCCAAAACGCGTTTTAAGCATGCGCATGCATCTTTTGGTAGACGCGGACGCAGTTTTCTGCAAAACCACACGATATGCATGCAAATGGTGCTTTTGGCAGAACGCGCGCGTGGATTTCTACCAAACGACGTGAAAAGCATGCCGATGCTGCTCTTTTTAACATCCTCACATGGATTTGTGCCAAAGCGCGTTTTAAGCATGCGCATGCATCTTTTGGTAGACGCGGACGCAGTTTTCTGCAAAACCACACGATATGCATGCAAATGGTGCTTTTGGCAGATCGCGCGTGTGGATTTCTACCAAACGACGTGAAAAGCATGCCGATGCTGCTCTTTTTAGCACCCGCACATGGATTTGTGCCAAAACGCGTTTTAAGCATGCGCATGCATCTTTTGGTAGACGCGGACGCAGTTTTCTGCAAAACCACACGATATGCATGCAAATGGTGCTTTTCGCAGAACGCGCGTGTGGATTTCTACCAAACGACTTGAAAAGCATGCCGATGCTGCTCTTTTTAACATCCGCACATGGATTTGTGCCAAAACGCGTTTTAAGCATGCGCATGCATCTTTTGGTAGACGCGGACGCAGTTTTCTGCAAAACCACACGATAGGCATGCAAATGGTGCTTTTGGCAGAACGCGGGCGTGGATTTCTACCAAACGACGTGAAAAGCATGCCGATGCTGCTCTTTTTAGCACCCGCACATGGATTTGTGCCAAAACGCGTTTTTAGCATGCACATGCATCTTTTGGTAGACGCGGACGCAGTTTTCTGCAAAACCACACGATATGCATGCAAATGGTGCTTTTGGCAGAACGCGCGTGTGGATTTCTACCAAACGACGTGAAAAGCATGCCGATGCTGCTCTTTTTAGCACCCGCACATGGATTTGTGCCAAAACGCGTTTTAAGCATGCGCATGCATCTTTTGGTAGACGCGGACGCAGTTTTCTGCAAAACCACACGATATGCATGCAAATGGTGCTTTTGGCAGAACGCGCGCGTGGATTTCTACCAAACGACGTGAAAAGCATGCCGATGCTGCTCTTTTTAACATCCGCACATGGATTTGTGCCAAAGCGCGTTTTAAGCATGCGCATGCATCTTTTGGTAGACGCGGACGCAGTTTTCTGCAAAACCACACGATATGCATGCAAATGGTGCTTTTGGCAGAACGCGCGCGTGGATTTCTACCAAACGACATGAAAAGCATGCCGATGCTGCTCTTTTTAACATCCGCACATGGATTTGTGCCAAAACGCGTTTTAAGCATGCGCATGCATCTTTTGGTAGACGCGGACGCAGTTTTCTGCAAAACCACACGATATGCATGCAAATGGTGCTTTTGGCAGAACGCGCGCGTGGATTTCTACCAAACGACGTGAAAAGCATCCCGATGCTGCTCTTTTTAACATCCGCACATGGATTTGTGCCAAAACGCGTTTTAAGCATGCGCATGCATCTTTTGGTAGACGCGGACGCAGTTTTCTGCAAAACCACACGATATGCATGCAAATGGTGCTTTTGGCAGAACGCGCGCGTGGATTTCTACCAAACGACGTGAAAAGCATGCCGATGCTGCTCTTTTTAACATCCGCACATGGATTTGTGCCAAAACGCGTTTTAAGCATGCGCATGCATCTTTTGGTAGACGCGGACGCAGTTTTCTGCAAAACCACACGATAGGCATGCAAATGGTGCTTTTGGCAGAACGCGCGCGTGGATTTCTACCAAACGACGTGAAAAGCATGCCGATGCTGCTCTTTTTAGCACCCGCACATGGATTTGTGCCAAAACGCGTTTTTAGCATGCACATGCATCTTTTGGTAGACACGGACGCAGTTTTCTGCAAAACCACACGATATGCATGCAAATGGTGCTTTTGGCAGAACGCGCGTGTGGATTTCTACCAAACGACGTGAAAAGCATGCCGATGCTGCTCTTTTTAGCACCCGCACATGGATTTGTGCCAAAACGCGTTTTAAGCATGCGCATGCATCTTTTGGTAGACGCGGACGCAGTTTTCTGCAAAACCACACGATATGCATGCAAATGGTGCTTTTGGCAGAATGCGCGCGTGGATTTCTACCAAACGACGTGAAAAGCATGCCGATGCTGCTCTTTTTAACATCCGCACATGGATTTGTGCCAAAGCGCGTTTTAAGCATGCGCATGCATCTTTTGGTAGACGCGGACGCAGTTTTCTGCAAAACCACACGATATGCATGCAAATGGTGCTTTTGGCAGAACGCGCGCGTGGATTTCTACCAAACGACGTGAAAAGCATGCCGATGCTGCTCTTTTTAACATCCGCACATGGATTTGTGCCAAAACGCGTTTTAAGCATGCGCATGCATCTTTTGGTAGACGCGGACGCAGTTTTCTGCAAAACCACACGATATGCATACAAATGGTGCTTTTGGCAGAACGCGCGCGTGGATTTCTACCAAACGACGTGAAAAGCATGCCGATGCTGCTCTTTTTAACATCCGCACATGGATTTGTGCCAAAGCGCGTTTTAAGCATGCGCATGCATCTTTTGGTAGACGCGGACGCAGTTTTCTGCAAAACCACACGATAGGCATGCAAATGGTGCTTTTGGCAGAACGCGCGCGTGGATTTCTACCAAACGACGTGAAAAGCATGCCGATGCTTCTCTTTTTAACATCCGCACATGGATTTGTGCCAAAACGCGTTTTAAGCATGCGCATGCATGTTTTGGTAGACGCGGACGCAGTTTTCTGCAAAACCACACGATAGGCATGCAAATGGTGCTTTTGGCAGAACGCGCGCGTGGATTTCTACCAAACGACGTGAAAAGCATGCCGATGCTGCTCTTTTTAGCACCCGCACATGGATTTGTGCCAAAACGCGTTTTTAGCATGCACATGCATCTTTTGGTAGACGCGGACGCAGTTTTCTGCAAAACCACACGATATGCATGCAAATGGTGCTTTTGGCAGAACGCGCGTGTGGATTTCCACCAAACGACGTGAAAAGCATGCCGATGCTGCTCTTTTTAGCACCCGCACATGGATTTGTGCCAAAACGCGTTTTAAGCATGCGCATGCATCTTTTGGTAGACGCGGACGCAGTTTTCTGCAAAACCACACGATATGCATGCAAATGGTGCTTTTGGCAGAACGCGCGCGTGGATTTCTACCAAACGACGTGAAAAGCATGCCGATGCTGCTCTTTTTAACATCCGCACATGGATTTGTGCCAAAGCGCGTTTTAAGCATGCGCATGCATCTTTTCGTAGACGCGGACGCAGTTTTCTGCAAAACCACAGGATATGCATGCAAATGGTGCTTTTGGCAGAACGCGCGCGTGGATTTCTACCAAACGACGTGAAAAGCATGCCGATGCTGCTCTTTTTAACATCCGCACATGGATTTGTGCCAAAACGCGTTTTAAGCATGCGCATGCATCTTTTGGTAGACGCGGACGCAGTTTTCTGCAAAACCACACGATATGCATGCAAATGGTGCTTTTGGCAGAACGCGCGCGTGGATTTCTACCAAACGACGTGAAAAGCATGCCGATGCTGCTCTTTTTAACATCCGCACATGGATTTGTGCCAAAACGCGTTTTAAGCATGCGCATGCATCTTTTGGTAGACGCGGACGCAGTTTTCTGCAAAACCACACGATATGCATGCAAATGGTGCTTTTGGCAGAACGCGCGCGTGGATTTCTACCAAACGACGTGAAAAGCATGCCGATGCTGCTCTTTTTAGCACCCGCACATGGATTTGTGCCAAAACGCGTTTTTAGCATGCACATGCATCTTTTGGTAGACGCGGACGCAGTTTTCTGCAAAACCACACGATATGCATGCAAGTGGTGCTTTTGGCAGAACGCGCGTGTGGATTTCTACCAAACGACGTGAAAAGCATGCCGATGCTGCTCTTTTTAGCACCCGCACATGGATTTGTGCCAAAACGCGTTTTAAGCATGCGCATGCATCTTTTGGTAGACGCGGACGCAGTTTTCTGCAAAACCACACGATATGCATGCAAATGGTGCTTTTGGCAGAACGCGCGCGTGGATTTCTACCAAACGACGTGAAAAGCATCCCGATGCTGCTCTTTTTAACATCCGCACATGGATTTGTGCCAAAACGCGTTTTAAGCATGCGCATGCATCTTTTGGTAGACGCGGACGCAGTTTTCTGCAAAACCACACGATATGCATGCAAATGGTGCTTTTGGCAGAACGCGCGCGTGGATTTCTACCAAACGACGTGAAAAGCATGCCGATGCTGCTCTTTTTAACATCCGCACATGGATTTGTGCCAAAACGCGTTTTAAGCATGCGCATGCATCTTTTGGTAGACGCGGACGCAGTTTTCTGCAAAACCACACGATAGGCATGCAAATGGTGCTTTTGGCAGAACGCGCGCGTGGATTTCTACCAAACGACGTGAAAAGCATGCCGATGCTGCTCTTTTTAGCACCCGCACATGGATTTGTGCCAAAACGCGTTTTTAGCATGCACATGCATCTTTTGGTAGACACGGACGCAGTTTTCTGCAAAACCACACGATATGCATGCAAATGGTGCTTTTGGCAGAACGCGCGTGTGGATTTCTACCAAACGACGTGAAAAGCATGCCGATGCTGCTCTTTTTAGCACCCGCACATGGATTTGTGCCAAAACGCGTTTTAAGCATGCGCATGCATCTTTTGGTAGACGCGGACGCAGTTTTCTGCAAAACCACAGGATATGCATGCAAATGGTGCTTTTGGCAGAACGCGCGCGTGGATTTCTACCAAACGACGTGAAAAGCATGCCGATGCTGCTCTTTTTAACATCCGCACATGGATTTGTGCCAAAACGCGTTTTAAGCATGCGCATGCATCTTTTGGTAGACGCGGACGCAGTTTTCTGCAAAACCACACGATATGCATGCAAATGGTGCTTTTGGCAGAACGCGCGCGTGGATTTCTACCAAACGACGTGAAAAGCATGCCGATGCTGCTCTTTTTAACATCCGCACATGGATTTGTGCCAAAACGCGTTTTAAGCATGCGCATGCATCTTTTGGTAGACGCGGACGCAGTTTTCTGCAAAACCACACGATATGCATGCAAATGGTGCTTTTGGCAGAACGCGCGCGTGGATTTCTACCAAACGACGTGAAAAGCATGCCGATGCTGCTCTTTTTAGCACCCGCACATGGATTTGTGCCAAAACGCGTTTTTAGCATGCACATGCATCTTTTGGTAGACGCGGACGCAGTTTTCTGCAAAACCACACGATATGCATGCAAGTGTGCTTTTGGCAGAACGCGCGTGTGGATTTCTACCAAACGACGTGAAAAGCATGCCGATGCTGCTCTTTTTAGCACCCGCACATGGATTTGTGCCAAAACGCGTTTTAAGCATGCGCATGCATCTTTTGGTAGACGCGGACGCAGTTTTCTGCAAAACCACACGATATGTATGCAAATGGTGCTTTTCGCAGAACGCGCGTGTGGATTTCTACCAAACGACGTGAAAAGCATGCCGATGCTGCTCTTTTTAACATCCGCACATGGATTTGTGCCAAAACGCGTTTTAAGCATGCGCATGCATCTTTGGTAGACGCGGACGCAGTTTTCTGCAAAACCACACGATATGCATGCAAATGGTGCTTTTGGCAGAACGCGCGTGTGGATTTCTACCAAACGACGTGAAAAGCATGCCGATGCTGCTCTTTTTAGCACCCGCACATGGATTTGTGCCAAAACGCGTTTTAAGCATGCGCATGCATCTTTTGGTAGACGCGGACGCAGTTTTCTGCAAAACCACACGATATGCATGCAAATGGTGCTTTTGGCAGAACGCGCGCGTGGATTTCTACCAAACGACGTGAAAAGCATGCCGATGCTGCTCTTTTTAACATCCGCACATGGATTTGTGCCAAAGCGCGTTTTAAGCATGCGCATGCATCTTTTGGTAGACGCGGACGCAGTTTTCTGCAAAACCACACGATATGCATGCAAATGGTGCTTTTGGCAGAACGCGCGCGTGGATTTCTACCAAACGACGTGAAAAGCATGCCGATGCTGCTCTTTTTAACATCCGCACATGGATTTGTGCCAAAACGCGTTTTAAGCATGCGCATGCATCTTTTGGTAGACGCGGACGCAGTTTTCTGCAAAACCACACGATATGCATACAAATGGTGCTTTTGGCAGAACGCGCGCGTGGATTTCTACCAAACGACGTGAAAAGCATGCGATGCTGCTCTTTTTAACATCCGCACATGGATTTGTGCCAAAGCGCGTTTTAAGCATGCGCATGCATCTTTTGGTAGACGCGGACGCAGTTTTCTGCAAAACCACACGATAGGCATGCAAATGGTGCTTTTGGCAGAACGCGCGCGTGGATTTCTACCAAACGACGTGAAAAGCATGCCGATGCTGCTCTTTTTAACATCCGCACATGGATTTGTGCCAAAACGCGTTTTAAGCATGCGCATGCATCTTTTGGTAGACGCGGACGCAGTTTTCTGCAAAACCACACGATATGCATGCAAATGGTGCTTTTGGCAGAACGCGCGTGTGGATTTCTACCAAACGACGTGAAAAGCATGCCGATGCTGCTCTTTTTAGCACCCGCACATGGATTTGTGCCAAAACGCGTTTTAAGCATGCGCATGCATCTTTTGGTAGACGCGGACGCAGTTTTCTGCAAAACCACACGATATGCATGCAAATGGTGCTTTTGGCAGAACGCGCGCGTGGATTTCTACCAAACGACGTGAAAAGCATGCCGATGCTGCTCTTTTTAACATCCGCACATGGATTTGTGCCAAAGCGCGTTTTAAGCATGCGCATGCATCTTTTGGTAGACGCGGACGCAGTTTTCTGCAAAACCACACGATATGCATGCAAGTGGTGCTTTTGGCAGAACGCGCGTGTGGATTTCTACCAAACGACGTGAAAAGCATGCCGATGCTGCTCTTTTTAGCACCCGCACATGGATTTGTGCCAAAACGCGTTTTAAGCATGCGCATGCATCTTTTGGTAGACGCGGACGCAGTTTTCTGCAAAACCACACGATATGCATGCAAATGGTGCTTTTGGCAGAACGCGCGCGTGGATTTCTACCAAACGACGTGAAAAGCATCCCGATGCTGCTCTTTTTAACATCCGCACATGGATTTGTGCCAAAACGCGTTTTAAGCATGCGCATGCATCTTTTGGTAGACGCGGACGCAGTTTTCTGCAAAACCACACGATATGCATGCAAATGGTGCTTTTGGCAGAACGCGCGCGTGGATTTCTACCAAACGACGTGAAAAGCATGCCGATGCTGCTCTTTTTAACATCCGCACATGGATTTGTGCCAAACGCGTTTTAAGCATGCGCATGCATCTTTTGGTAGACGCGGACGCAGTTTTCTGCAAAACCACACGATAGGCATGCAAATGGTGCTTTTGCAGAACGCGCGCGTGGATTTCTACCAAACGACGTGAAAAGCATGCCGATGCTGCTCTTTTTAGCACCCGCACATGGATTTGTGCCAAAACGCGTTTTTAGCATGCACATGCATCTTTTGGTAGACACGGACGCAGTTTTCTGCAAAACCACACGATATGCATGCAAATGGTGCTTTTCGCAGAACGCGCGTGTGGATTTCTACCAAACGACGTGAAAAGCATGCCGATGCTGCTCTTTTTAGCACCCGCACATGGATTTGTGCCAAAACGCGTTTTAAGCATGCGCATGCATCTTTTGGTAGACGCGGACGCAGTTTTCTGCAAAACCACAGGATATGCATGCAAATGGTGCTTTTGGCAGAACGCGCGCGTGGATTTCTACCAAACGACGTGAAAAGCATGCCGATGCTGCTCTTTTTAACATCCGCACATGGATTTGTGCCAAAACGCGTTTTAAGCATGCGCATGCATCTTTTGGTAGACGCGGACGCAGTTTTCTGCAAAACCACACGATATGCATGCAAATGGTGCTTTTGGCAGAACGCGCGCGTGGATTTCTACCAAACGACGTGAAAAGCATGCCGATGCTGCTCTTTTTAACATCCGCACATGGATTTGTGCCAAAACGCGTTTTAAGCATGCGCATGCATCTTTTGGTAGACGCGGACGCAGTTTTCTGCAAAACCACACGATATGCATGCAAATGGTGCTTTTGGCAGAACGCGCGCGTGGATTTCTACCAAACGACGTGAAAAGCATGCCGATGCTGCTCTTTTTAGCACCCGCACATGGATTTGTGCCAAAACGCGTTTTAGCATGCACATGCATCTTTTGGTAGACGCGGACGCAGTTTTCTGCAAAACCACACGATATGCATGCAAGTGGTGCTTTTGGCAGAACGCGCGTGTGGATTTCTACCAAACGACGTGAAAAGCATGCCGATGCTGCTCTTTTTAGCACCCGCACATGGATTTGTGCCAAAACGCGTTTTAAGCATGCGCATGCATCTTTTGGTAGACGCGGACGCAGTTTTCTGCAAAACCACACGATATGTATGGCAAATGGTGCTTTTCGCAGAACGCGCGTGTGGATTTCTACCAAACGACGTGAAAAGCATGCCGATGCTGCTCTTTTTAACATCCGCACATGGATTTGTGCCAAAACGCGTTTTAAGCATGCGCATGCATCTTTTGGTAGACGCGGACGCAGTTTTCTGCAAAACCACACGATATGCATGCAAATGGTGCTTTTGGCAGAACGCGCGTGTGGATTTCTACCAAACGACGTGAAAAGCATGCCGATGCTGCTCTTTTTAGCACCCGCACATGGATTTGTGCCAAAACGCGTTTTAAGCATGCGCATGCATCTTTTGGTAGACGCGGACGCAGTTTTCTGCAAAACCACACGATATGCATGCAAATGGTGCTTTTGGCAGAACGCGCGCGTGGATTTCTACCAAACGACGTGAAAAGCATGCCGATGCTGCTCTTTTTAACATCCGCACATGGATTTGTGCCAAAGCGCGTTTTAAGCATGCGCATGCATCTTTTGGTAGACGCGGACGCAGTTTTCTGCAAAACCACACGATATGCATGCAAATGGTGCTTTTGGCAGAACGCGCGCGTGGATTTCTACCAAACGACGTGAAAAGCATGCCGATGCTGCTCTTTTTAACATCCGCACATGGATTTGTGCCAAAACGCGTTTTAAGCATGCGCATGCATCTTTTGGTAGACGCGGACGCAGTTTTCTGCAAAACCACACGATATGCATACAAATGGTGCTTTTGGCAGAACGCGCGCGTGGATTTCTACCAAACGACGTGAAAAGCATGCCGATGCTGCTCTTTTAACATCCGCACATGGATTTGTGCCAAAGCGCGTTTTAAGCATGCGCATGCATCTTTTGGTAGACGCGGACGCAGTTTTCTGCAAAACCACACGATAGGCATGCAAATGGTGCTTTTGGCAGAACGCGCGCGTGGATTTCTACAAACGACGTGAAAAGCATGCCGATGCTGCTCTTTTTAACATCCGCACATGGATTTGTGCCAAAACGCGTTTTAAGCATGCGCATGCATCTTTTGGTAGACGCGGACGCAGTTTTCTGCAAAACCACACGATATGCATGCAAATGGTGCTTTTGGCAGAACGCGCGTGTGGATTTCTACCAAACGACGTGAAAAGCATGCCGATGCTGCTCTTTTTAGCACCCGCACATGGATTTGTGCCAAAACGCGTTTTAAGCATGCGCATGCATCTTTTGGTAGACGCGGACGCAGTTTTCTGCAAAACCACACGATATGCATGCAAATGGTGCTTTTGGCAGAACGCGCGCGTGGATTTCTACCAAACGACGTGAAAAGCATGCCGATGCTGCTCTTTTTAACATCCGCACATGGATTTGTGCCAAAGCGCGTTTTAAGCATGCGCATGCATCTTTTGGTAGACGCGGACGCAGTTTTCTGCAAAACCACACGATATGCATGCAAATGGTGCTTTTGGCAGAACGCGCGCGTGGATTTCTACCAAACGACGTGAAAAGCATGCCGATGCTGCTCTTTTTAACATCCGCACATGGATTTGTGCCAAAACGCGTTTTAAGCATGCGCATGCATCTTTTGGTAGACGCGGACGCAGTTTTCTGCAAAACCACACGATATGCATGCAAATGGTGCTTTTGGCCGAACGCGCGCGTGGATTTCTACCAAACGACGTGAAAAGCATGCCGATGCTGCTCTTTTTAGCACCCGCACATGGATTTGTGCCAAAACGCGTTTTAAGCATGCGCATGCATCTTTTGGTAGACGCGGACGCAGTTTTCTGCAAAACCACACGATATGCATGCAAATGGTGCTTTTGGCAGAACGCGCGCGTGGATTTCTACCAAACGACGTGAAAAGCATGCCGATGCTGCTCTTTTTAGCACCCGCACATGGATTTGTGCCAAAACGCGTTTTTCGCATGCACATGCATCTTTCGGTAGACGCGGACGCAGTTTTCTGCAAAACCACACGATATGCATGCAAATGGTGCTTTTGGCAGATCGCGCGTGTGGATTTCTACCAAACGACGTGAAAAGCATGCCGATGCTGCTCTTTTTAGCACCCGCACATGGATTTGTGCCAAAACGCGTTTTAAGCATGCGCATGCATCTTTTGGTAGACGCGGACGCAGTTTTCTGCAAAACCACACGATATGCATGCAAATGGTGCTTTTGGCAGAACGCGCGCGTGGATTTCTACCAAACGACGTGAAAAGCATGCCGATGCTGCTCTTTTTAACATCCGCACATGGATTTGTGCCAAAGCGCGTTTTAAGCATGCGCATGCATCTTTTGGTAGACGCGGACGCAGTTTTCTGCAAAACCACACGATAGGCATGCAAATGGTGCTTTTGGGAGAACGCGCGTGTGGATTTCTACCAAACGACGTGAAAAGCATGCCGATACTGCTCTTTTTAACATCCGCACATGGATTTGTGCCAAAGCGCGTTTTAAGCATGCGCATGCATCTTTTGGTAGACGCGGACGCAGTTTTCTGCAAAACCACAGGATATGCATGCAAATGGTGCTTTTGGCAGAACTTGCGCGTGGATTTCTACCAAACGACGTGAAAAGCATGCCGATGCTGCTCTTTTTAACATCCGCACATGGATTTGTGCCAAAACGCGTTTTAAGCATGCGCATGCATCTTTTGGTAGACGCGGACGCAGTTTTCTGCAAAACCACACGATATGCATGCAAATGGTGCTTTTGGCAGAACGCGCGCGTGGATTTCTACCAAACGACGTGAAAAGCATGCCGATGCTGCTCTTTTTAACATCCGCACATGGATTTGTGCCAAAACGCGTTTTAAGCATGCGCATGCATCTTTTGGTAGACGCGGACGCAGTTTTCTGCAAAACCACACGATATGCATGCAAATGGTGCTTTTGGCAGAACGCGCGCGTGGATTTCTACCAAACGACGTGAAAAGCATGCCGATGCTGCTCTTTTTAGCACCCGCACATGGATTTGTGCCAAAACGCGTTTTTAGCATGCACATGCATCTTTTGGTAGACGCGGACGCAGTTTTCTGCAAAACCACACGATATGCATGCAAATGGTGCTTTTGGCAGAACGCGCGTGTGGATTTCTACCAAACGACGTGAAAAGCATGCCGATGCTGCTCTTTTTAGCACCCGCACATGGATTTGTGCCAAAACGCGTTTTAAGCATGCGCATGCATCTTTTGGTAGACGCGGACGCAGTTTTCTGCAAAACCACACGATATGTATGCAAATGGTGCTTTTCGCAGAACGCGCGTGTGGATTTCTACCAAACGACGTGAAAAGCATGCCGATGCTGCTCTTTTTAACATCCGCACATGGATTTGTGCCAAAACGCGTTTTAAGCATGCGCATGCATCTTTTGGTAGACGCGGACGCAGTTTTCTGCAAAACCACACGATATGCATGCAAATGGTGCTTTTGGCAGAACGCGCGTGTGGATTTCTACGAAACGACGTGAAAAGCATGCCGATGCTGCTCTTTTTAGCACCCGCACATGGATTTGTGCCAAAACGCGTTTTAAGCATGCGCATGCATCTTTTGGTAGACGCGGACGCAGTTTTCTGCAAAACCACACGATATGCATGCAAATGGTGCTTTTGGCAGAACGCGCGCGTGGATTTCTACCAAACGACGTGAAAAGCATGCCGATGCTGCTCTTTTTAACATCCGCACATGGATTTGTGCCAAAGCGCGTTTTAAGCATGCGCATGCATCTTTTGGTAGACGCGGACGCAGTTTTCTGCAAAACCACACGATATGCATGCAAATGGTGCTTTTGGCAGAACGCGCGCGTGGATTTCTACCAAACGACGTGAAAAGCATGCCGATGCTGCTCTTTTTAACATCCGCACATGGATTTGTGCCAAAACGCGTTTTAAGCATGCGCATGCATCTTTTGGTAGACGCGGACGCAGTTTTCTGCAAAACCACACGATATGCATACAAATGGTGCTTTTGGCAGAACGCGCGCGTGGATTTCTACCAAACGACGTGAAAAGCATGCCGATGCTGCTCTTTTTAACATCCGCACATGGATTTGTGCCAAAGCGCGTTTTAAGCATGCGCATGCATCTTTTGGTAGACGCGGACGCAGTTTTCTGCAAAACCACACGATAGGCATGCAAATGGTGCTTTTGGCAGAACGCGCGCGTGGATTTCTACCAAACGACGTGAAAAGCATGCCGATGCTGCTCTTTTTAACATCCGCACATGGATTTGTGCCAAAACGCGTTTTAAGCATGCGCATGCATCTTTTGGTAGACGCGGACGCAGTTTTCTGCAAAACCACACGATATGCATGCAAATGGTGCTTTTGGCAGAACGCGCGTGTGGATTTCTACCAAACGACGTGAAAAGCATGCCGATGCTGCTCTTTTTAGCACCCGCACATGGATTTGTGCCAAAACGCGTTTTAAGCATGCGCATGCATCTTTTGGTAGACGCGGACGCAGTTTTCTGCAAAACCACACGATATGCATGCAAATGGTGCTTTTGGCAGAACGCGCGCGTGGATTTCTACCAAACGACGTGAAAAGCATGCCGATGCTGCTCTTTTTAACATCCGCACATGGATTTGTGCCAAAGCGCGTTTTAAGCATGCGCATGCATCTTTTGGTAGACGCGGACGCAGTTTTCTGCAAAACCACACGATATGCATGCAAATGGTGCTTTTGGCAGAACGCGCGCGTGGATTTCTACCAAACGACGTGAAAAGCATGCCGATGCTGCTCTTTTTAACATCCGCACATGGATTTGTGCCAAAACGCGTTTTAAGCATGCGCATGCATCTTTTGGTAGACGCGGACGCTGTTTTCTGCAAAACCACACGATATGCATGCAAATGGTGCTTTTGGCAGAACGCGCGCGTGGATTTCTACCAAACGACGTGAAAAGCATGCCGATGCTGCTCTTTTTAACATCCGCACATGGATTTGTGCCAAAGCGCGTTTTAAGCATGCGCATGCATCTTTTGGTAGACGCGGACGAAGTTTTCTGCAAAACCACACGATAGGCATGCAAATGGTGCTTTTGGCAGAACGCGCGCGTGGATTTCTACCAAACGACGTGAAAAGCATGCCGATGCTGCTCTTTTTAACATCCGCACATGGATTTGTGCCAAAACGCGTTTTAAGCATGCGCATGCATCTTTTGGTAGACGCGGACGCAGTTTTCTGCAAAACCACACGATATGCAAGCAAATGGTGCTTTTGGCAGAACGCGCGCGTGGATTTCTACCAAACGACGTGAAAAGCATGCCGATGCTGCTCTTTTTAGCACCCGCACATGGATTTGTGCCAAAACGCGTTTTAAGCATGCGCATGCATCTTTTGGTAGACGCGGACGCAGTTTTCTGCAAAACCACACGATATGCATGCAAATGGTGCTTTTGGCAGAACGCGCGCGTGGATTTCTACCAAACGACGTGAAAAGCATGCCGATGCTGCTCTTTTTAGCACCCGCACATGGATTTGTGCCAAAACGCGTTTTTCGCATGCACATGCATCTTTCGGTAGACGCGGACGCAGTTTTCTGCAAAACCACACGATATGCATGCAAATGGTGCTTTTGGCAGATCGCGCGTGTGGATTTCTACCAAACGACGTGAAAAGCATGCCGATGCTGCTCTTTTTAGCACCCGCACATGGATTTGTGCCAAAACGCGTTTTAAGCATGCGCATGCATCTTTTGGTAGACGCGGACGCAGTTTTCTGCAAAACCACACGATATGCATGCAAATGGTGCTTTTGGCAGAACGCGCGCGTGGATTTCTACCAAACGACGTGAAAAGCATGCCGATGCTGCTCTTTTTAACATCCGCACATGGATTTGTGCCAAAGCGCGTTTTAAGCATGCGCATGCATCTTTTGGTAGACGCGGACGCAGTTTTCTGCAAAACCACACGATAGGCATGCAAATGGTGCTTTTGGAGAACGCGCGTGTGGATTTCTACCAAACGACGTGAAAAGCATGCCGATGCTGCTCTTTTTAGCACCCGCACATGGATTTGTGCCAAAACGCGTTTTAAGCATGCGCATGCATCTTTTGGTAGACGCGGACGCAGTTTTCTGCAAAACCACACGATATGCATGCAAATGGTGCTTTTGGCAGAACGCGCGCGTGGATTTCTACCAAACGACGTGAAAAGCATGCCGATGCTGCTCTTTTTAACATCCGCACATGGATTTGTGCCAAAACGCGTTTTAAGCATGCGCATGCATCTTTTGGTAGACGCGGACGCAGTTTTCTGCAAAACCACACGATATGCATGCAAATGGTGCTTTTGGCAGAACGCGCGCGTGGATTTCTACCAAACGACGTGAAAAGCATGCCGATGCTGCTCTTTTTAACATCCGCACATGGATTTGTGCCAAAACGCGTTTTAAGCATGCGCATGCATCTTTTGGTAGACGCGGACGCAGTTTTCTGCAAAACCACACGATATGCATACAAATGGTGCTTTTGGCAGAACGCGCGCGTGGATTTCTACCAAACGACGTGAAAAGCATGCCGATGCTGCTCTTTTTAACATCCGCACATGGATTTGTGCCAAAGCGCGTTTTAAGCATGCGCATGCATCTTTTGGTAGACGCGGACGCAGTTTTCTGCAAAACCACACGATAGGCATGCAAATGGTGCTTTTGGCAGAACGCGCGCGTGGATTTCTACCAAACGACGTGAAAAGCATGCCGATGCTGCTCTTTTTAACATCCGCACATGGATTTGTGCCAAAACGCGTTTTAAGCATGCGCATGCACCTTTTGGTAGACGCGGACGCAGTTTTCTGCAAAACCACACGATATGCATGCAAATGGTGCTTTTGGCAGAACGCGCGTGTGGATTTCTACCAAACGACGTGAAAAGCATGCCGATGCTGCTCTTTTTAGCACCCGCACATGGATTTGTGCCAAAACGCGTTTTAAGCATGCGCATGCATCTTTTGGTAGACGCGGACGCAGTTTTCTGCAAAACCACACGATATGCATGCAAATAATGCTTTTGGCAGAACGCGCGCGTGGATTTCTACCAAACGACGTGAAAAGCATGCCGATGCTGCTCTTTTTAACATCCGCACATGGATTTGTGCCAAAACGCGTTTTAAGCATGCGCATGCATCTTTTGGTAGACGCGGACGCAGTTTTCTGCAAACCACACGATAGGCATGCAAATGGTGCTTTTGGCAGAACGCGCGCGTGGATTTCTACCAAACGACGTGAAAAGCATGCCGATGCTGCTCTTTTTAGCACCCGCACATGGATTTGTGCCAAAACGCGTTTTTAGCATGCACATGCATCTTTTGGTAGACGCGGACGCAGTTTTCTGCAAAACCACACGATATGCATGCAAATGGTGCTTTTGGCAGAACGCGCGTGTGGATTTCTACCAAACGACGTGAAAATCATGCCGATGCTGCTCTTTTTAGCACCCGCACATGGATTTGTGCCAAAACGCGTTTTAAGCATGCGCATGCGTCTTTTGGTAGACGCGGACGCAGTTTTCTGCAAAACCTCACGATATGAATGCAAATGGTGCTTTGGCAGAACACGCGCGTGGATTTCTACCAAACGACGTGAAAAGCATGCCGATGCTGCTCTTTTTAGCACCCGCACATGGATTTGTGCCAAAACGCGTTTTTAGCATGCACATGCATCTTTTGGTAGACTCGGACGCAGTTTTCTGCAAAACCACACGATATGCATGCAAATGGTGCTTTTGGCAGAACGCGCGTGTGGATTTCTACCAAACGACGTGAAAAGCATGCCGATGCTGCTCTTCTTAGCACCCGCACATGGATTTGTGCCAAAACGCGTTTTAAGCATGCGCATGCATCTTTTGGTAGTCGCGGACGCAGTTTTCTGCAAAACCACACGATATGCATGCAAATGGTGCTTTTCGCAGAACGCGCGCGTGGATTTCTACCAAACGACGTGAAAAGCATGCCGATGCTGCTCTTTTTAACATCCGCACATGGATTTGTGCCAAAACGCGTTTTAAGCATGCGCATGCATCTTTTGGTAGACGCGGACGCAGTTTTCTGCAAAACCACACGATAGGCATGCAAATGGTGCTTTTGGCAGAACGCGCGTGTGGATTTCTACCAAACGACGTGAAAAGCATGCCGATGCTGCTCTTTTTAGCACCCGCACATGGATTTGTGCCAAAACGCGTTTTAAGCATGCGCATGCATCTTTTGGTAGACGCGGACGCAGTTTTCTGCAAAACCACACGATATGTATGCAAATGGTGCTTTTCGCAGAACGCGCGTGTGGATTTCTACCAAACGACGTGAAAAGCATGCCGATGCTGCTCTTTTTAACATCCGCACATGGATTTGTCCCAAAACGCGTTTTAAGCATGCGCATGCATCTTTTGGTAGACGCGGACGCAGTTTTCTGCAAAACCACACGATATGCATGCAAATGGTGCTTTTGGCAGAACGCGCGTGTGGATTTCTACCAAACGACGTGAAAAGCATGCCGATGCTGCTCTTTTTAGCACCCGCACATGGATTTGTGCCAAAACGCGTTTTAAGCATGCGCATGCATCTTTTGGTAGACGCGGACGCAGTTTTCTGCAAAACCACACGATATGCATGCAAATGGTGCTTTTGGCAGAACGCGCGCGTGGATTTCTACCAAACGACGTGAAAAGCATGCCGATGCTGCTCTTTTTAACATCCGCACATGGATTTGTGCCAAAGCGCGTTTTAAGCATTCGCATGCATCTTTTGGTAGACGCGGACGCAGTTTTCTGCAAAACCACACGATAGGCATGCAAATGGTGCTTTTGGCAGAACGCGCGCGTGGATTTCTACCAAACGACGTGAAAAGCATGCCGATGCTGCTCTTTTTAACATCCGCACATGGATTTGTGCCAAAACGCGTTTTAAGCATGCGCATGCACCTTTTGGTAGACGCGGACGCAGTTTTCTGCAAAACCACACGATATGCATGCAAATGGTGCTTTTGGCAGAACGCGCGTGTGGATTTCTACCAAACGACGTGAAAAGCATGCCGATGCTGCTCTTTTTAGCACCCGCACATGGATTTGTGCCAAAACGCGTTTTAAGCATGCGCATGCATCTTTTGGTAGACGCGGACGCAGTTTTCTGCAAAACCACACGATAGGCATGCAAATGGTGCTTTTGGCAGAACGCGCGCGTGGATTTCTACCAAACGACGTGAAAAGCATGCCGATGCTGCTCTTTTTAGCACCCGCACATGGATTTGTGCCAAAACGCGTTTTTAGCATGCACATGCATCTTTTGGTAGACGCGGACGCAGTTTTCTGCAAAACCACACGATATGCATGCAAATGGTGCTTTTGGCAGAACGCGCGTGTGGATTTCTACCAAACGACGTGAAAATCATGCCGATGCTGCTCTTTTTAGCACCCGCACATGGATTTGTGCCAAAACGCGTTTTAAGCATGCGCATGCATCTTTTGGTAGACGCGGACGCAGTTTTCTGCAAAACCTCACGATATGAATGCAAATGGTGCTTTTGGCAGAACACGCGCGTGGATTTCTACCAAACGACGTGAAAAGCATGCCGATGCTGCTCTTTTTAGCACCCGCACATGGATTTGTGCCAAAACGCGTTTTTAGCATGCACATGCATCTTTTGGTAGACTCGGACGCAGTTTTCTGCAAAACCACACGATATGCATGCAAATGGTGCTTTTGGCAGAACGCGCGTGTGGATTTCTACCAAACGACGTGAAAAGCATGCCGATGCTGCTCTTCTTAGCACCCGCACATGGATTTGTGCCAAAACGCGTTTTAAGCATGCGCATGCATCTTTTGGTAGTCGCGGACGCAGTTTTCTGCAAAACCACACGATATGCATGCAAATGGTGCTTTTCGCAGAACGCGCGCGTGGATTTCTACCAAACGACGTGAAAAGCATGCCGATGCTGCTCTTTTTAACATCCGCACATGGATTTGTGCCAAAACGCGTTTTAAGCATGCGCATGCATCTTTTGGTAGACGCGGACGCAGTTTTCTGCAAAACCACACGATAGGCATGCAAATGGTGCTTTTGGCAGAACGCGCGTGTGGATTTCTACCAAACGACGTGAAAAGCATGCCGATGCTGCTCTTTTTAGCACCCGCACATGGATTTGTGCCAAAACGCGTTTCAAGCATGCGCATGCATCTTTTGGTAGACGCGGACGCAGTTTTCTGCAAAACCACACGATATGCATGCAAATGGTGCTTTTGGCAGAACGCGCGCGTGGATTTCTGCCAAACGACGTGAAAAGCATGCCGATGCTGCTCTTTTTAACATCCGCACATGGATTTGTGCCAAAACGCGTTTTAAGCATGCGCATGCATCTTTTGGTAGACGCGGACGCAGTTTTCTGCAAAACCACACGATAGGCATGCAAATGGTGCTTTTGGCAGAACGCGCGCGTGGATTTCTACCAAACGACGTGAAAAGCATGCCGATGCTGCTCTTTTTAGCACCCGCACATGGATTTGTGCCAAAACGCGTTTTTAGCATGCACATGCATCTTTTGGTAGACGCGGACGCAGTTTTCTGCAAAACCACACGATATGCATGCAAATGGTGCTTTTGGCAGAACGCGCGTGTGGATTTCTACCAAACGACGTGAAAAGCATGCCGATGCTGCTCTTTTTAGCACCCGCACATGGATTTGTGCCAAAACGCGTTTTAAGCATGCGCATGCATCTTTTGGTAGACGCGGACGCAGTTTTCTGCAAAACCACACGATATGTATGCAAATGGTGCTTTTCGCAGAACGCGCGTGTGGATTTCTACCAAACGACGTGAAAAGCATGCCGATGCTGCTCTTTTTAACATCCGCACATGGATTTGTGCCAAAACGCGTTTTAAGCATGCGCATGCATCTTTTGGTAGACGCGGACGCAGTTTTCTGCAAAACCACACGATATGCATGCAAATGGTGCTTTTGGCAGAACGCGCGTGTGGATTTCTACCAAACGACGTGAAAAGCATGCCGATGCTGCTCTTTTTAGCACCCGCACATGGATTTGTGCCAAAACGCGTTTTAAGCATGCGCATGCATCTTTTGGTAGACGCGGACGCAGTTTTCTGCAAAACCACACGATATGCATGCAAATGGTGCTTTTGGCAGAACGCGCGCGTGGATTTCTACCAAACGACGTGAAAAGCATGCCGATGCTGCTCTTTTTAACATCCGCACATGGATTTGTGCCAAAGCGCGTTTTAAGCATGCGCATGCATCTTTTGGTAGACGCGGACGCAGTTTTCTGCAAAACCACACGATATGCATGCAAATGGTGCTTTTGGCAGAACGCGCGCGTGGATTTCTACCAAACGACGTGAAAAGCATGCCGATGCTGCTCTTTTTAACATCCGCACATGGATTTGTGCCAAAGCGCGTTTTAAGCATGCGCATGCATCTTTTGGTAGACGCGGACGCAGTTTTCTGCAAAACCACACGATATGCATGCAAATGGTGCTTTTGGCAGAACGCGCGCGTGGATTTCTACCAAACGACGTGAAAAGCATGCCGATGCTGCTCTTTTTAACATCCGCACATGGATTTGTGCCAAAACGCGTTTTAAGCATGCGCATGCATCTTTTGGTAGACGCGGACGCAGTTTTCTGCAAAACCACACGATATGCATGCAAATGGTGCTTTTGGCAGAACGCGCGCGTGGATTTCTACCAAACGACGTGAGAAGCATGCCGATGCTGCTCTTTTTAACATCCGCACATGGATTTGTGCCAAAGCGCGTTTTAAGCATGCGCATGCATCTTTTGGTAGACGCGGACGAAGTTTTCTGCAAAACCACACGATAGGCATGCAAATGGTGCTTTTGGCAGAACGCGCGCGTGGATTTCTACCAAACGACGTGAAAAGCATGCCGATGCTGCTCTTTTTAACATCCGCACATGGATTTGTGCCAAAACGCGTTTTAAGCATGCGCATGCATCTTTTGGTAGACGCGGACGCAGTTTTCTGCAAAACCACACGATATGCATGCAAATGGTGCTTTTGGCAGAACGCGCGCGTGGATTTCTACCAAACGACGTGAAAAGCATGCCGATGCTGCTCTTTTTAGCACCCGCACATGGATTTGTGCCAAAACGCGTTTTTCGCATGCACATGCATCTTTCGGTAGACGCGGACGCAGTTTTCTGCGAAACCACACGATATGCATGCAAATGGTGCTTTTGGCAGATCGCGCGTGTGGATTTCTACCAAACGACGTGAAAAGCATGCCGATGCTGCTCTTTTTAGCACCCGCACATGGATTTGTGCCAAAACGCGTTTTAAGCATGCGCATGCATCTTTTGGTAGACGCGGACGCAGTTTTCTGCAAAACCACACGATATGCATGCAAATGGTGCTTTTGGCAGAACGCGCGCGTGGATTTCTACCAAACGACGTGAAAAGCATGCCGATGCTGCTCTTTTTAACATCCGCACATGGATTTGTGCCAAAGCGCGTTTTAAGCATGCGCATGCATCTTTTGGTAGACGCGGACGCAGTTTTCTGCAAAACCACACGATAGGCATGCAAATGGTGCTTTTGGGAGAACGCGCGTGTGGATTTCTACCAAACGACGTGAAAAGCATGCCGATGCTGCTCTTTTTAGCACCCGCACATGGATTTGTGCCAAAACGCGTTTTAAGCATGCGCATGCATCTTTTGGTAGACGCGGACGCAGTTTTCTGGAAAACCACACGATATGCATGCAAATGGTGCTTTTGGCAGAACGCGCGCGTGGATTTCTACCAAACGACGTGAAAAGCATGCCGATGCTGCTCTTTTTAACATCCGCACATGGATTTGTGCCAAAACGCGTTTTAAGCATGCGCATGCATCTTTTGGTAGACGCGGACGCAGTTTTCTGCAAAACCACACGATATGCATGCAAATGGTGCTTTTGGCAGAACGCGCGCGTGGATTTCTACCAAACGACGTGAAAAGCATGCCGATGCTGCTCTTTTTAACATCCGCACATGGATTTGTGCCAAAACGCGTTTTAAGCATGCGCATGCATCTTTTGGTAGACGCGGACGCAGTTTTCTGCAAAACCACACGATATGCATACAAATGGTGCTTTTGGCAGAACGCGCGCGTGGATTTCTACCAAACGACGTGAAAAGCATGCCGATGCTGCTCTTTTTAACATCCGCACATGGATTTGTGCCAAAGCGCGTTTTAAGCATGCGCATGCATCTTTTGGTAGACGCGGACGCAGTTTTCTGCAAAACCACACGATATGCATGCAAATGGTGCTTTTGGCAGAACGCGCGCGTGGATTTCTACGAAACGACGTGAAAAGCATGCCGATGCTGCTCTTTTTAACATCCGCACATGGATTTGTGCCAAAACGCGTTTTAAGCATGCGCATGCATCTTTTGGTAGACGCGGACGCAGTTTTCTGCAAAACCACACAATAGGCATGCAAATGGTGCTTTTGGCAGAACGCGCGCGTGGATTTCTACCAAACGACGTGAAAAGCATGCCGATGCTGCTCTTTTTAACATCCGCACATGGATTTGTGCCAAAACGCGTTTTAAGCATGCGCATGCATCTATTGGTAGACGCGGACGCAGTTTTCTGCAAAACCACACGATATGCATGCAAATGGTGCTTTTGGCAGAACGCGCGTGTGGATTTCTACCAAACGACGTGAAAAGCATGCCGATGCTGCTCTTTTTAGCACCCGCACATGGATTTGTGCCAAAACGCGTTTTAAGCATGCGCATGCATCTTTTGGTAGACGCGGACGCAGTTTTCTGCAAAACCACACGATATGCATGCAAATGGTGCTTTTGGCAGAACGCGCGCGTGGATTTCTACCAAACGACGTGAAAAGCATGCCGATGCTGCTCTTTTTAACATCCGCACATGGATTTGTGCCAAAACGCGTTTTAAGCATGCGCATGCATCTTTTGGTAGACGCGGACGCAGTTTTCTGCAAAACCACACGATAGGCATGCAAATGGTGCTTTTGGCAGAACGCGCGCGTGGATTTCTACCAAAGGACGTGAAAAGCATGCCGATGCTGCTCTTTTTAGCACCCGCACATGGATTTGTGCCAAAACGCGTATTTAGCATGCACATGCATCTTTTGGTAGACGCGGACGCAGTTTTCTGCAAAACCACACGATATGCATGCAAATGGTGATTTTGGCAGAACGCGCGTGTGGATTTCTACCAAACGACGTGAAAAGCATGCCGATGCTGCTCTTTTTAGCACCCGCACATGGATTTGTGCCAAAACGCGTTTTTCGCATGCACATGCATCTTTTGGTAGACGCGGACGCAGTTTTCTGCAAAACCACACGATATGCATGCAAATGGTGCTTTTGGCAGATCGCGCGTGTGGATTTCTACCAAACGACGTGAAAAGCATGCCGATGCTGCTCTTTTTAGCACCCGCACATGGATTTGTGCCAAAACGCGTTTTAAGCATGCGCATGCATCTTTTGGTAGACGCGGACGCAGTTTTCTGCAAAACCACACGATATGCATGCAAATGGTGCTTTTCGCAGAACGCGCATGTGGATTTCTACCAAACGACGTGAAAAGCATGCCGATGCTGCTCTTTTTAACATCCGCACATGGATTTGTGCCAAAACGCGTTTTAAGCATGCGCATGCATCTTTTGGTAGACGCGGACGCAGTTTTCTGCAAAACCACACGATAGGCATGCAAATGGTGCTTTTGGCAGAACGCGCGCGTGGATTTCTACCAAACGACGTGAAAAGCATGCCGATGCTGCTCTTTTTAGCACCCGCACATGGATTTGTGCCAAAACGCGTTTTTAGCATGCACATGCATCTTTTGGTAGACGCGGACGCAGTTTTCTGCAAAACCACACGATATGCATGCAAATGGTGCTTTTGGCAGAACGCGCGTGTGGATTTCTACCAAACGACGTGAAAAGCATGCCGATGCTGCTCTTTTTAGCACCCGCACATGGATTTGTGCCAAAACGCGTTTTAAGCATGCGCATGCATCTTTTGGTAGACGCGGACGCAGTTTTCTGCAAAACCACACGATATGCATGCAAATGGTGCTTTTGGCAGAACGCGCGCGTGGATTTCTACCAAACGACGTGAAAAGCATGCCGATGCTGCTCTTTTTAACATCCGCACATGGATTTGTGCCAAAGCGCGTTTTAAGCATGCGCATGCATCTTTTGGTAGACGCGGACGCAGTTTTCTGCAAAACCACACGATATGCATGCAAATGGTGCTTTTGGCAGAACGCGCGCGTGGATTTCTACCAAACGACGTGAAAAGCATGCCGATGCTGCTCTTTTTAACATCCGCACATGGATTTGTGCCAAAACGCGTTTTAAGCATGCGCATGCATCTTTTGGTAGACGCGGACGCAGTTTTCTGCAAAACCACACGATATGCATGCAAATGGTGCTTTTGGCAGAACGCGCGCGTGGATTTCTACCAAACGACGTGAAAAGCATGCCGATGCTGCTCTTTTTAACATCCGCACATGGATTTGTGCCAAAGCGCGTTTTAAGCATGCGCATGCATCTTTTGGTAGACGCGGACGCAGTTTTCTGCAAAACCACACGATATGCATGCAAATGGTGCTTTTGGCAGAACGCGCGCGTGGATTTCTACCAAACGACGTGAAAAGCATGCCGATGCTGCTCTTTTTAACATCCGCACATGGATTTGTGCCAAAACGCGTTTTAAGCATGCGCATGCATCTTTTGGTAGACGCGGACGCAGTTTTCTGCAAAACCACACGATATGCATGCAAATGGTGCTTTTGGCAGAATGCGCGCGTGGATTTCTACCAAACGACGTGAAAAGCATGCCGATGCTGCTCTTTTTAACATCCGCACATGGATTTGTGCCAAAGCGCGTTTTAAGCATGCGCATGCATCTTTTGGTAGACGCGGACGAAGTTTTCTGCAAAACCACACGATAGGCATGCAAATGGTGCTTTTGGCAGAACGCGCGCGTGGATTTCTACCAAACGACGTGAAAAGCATGCCGATGCTGCTCTTTTTAGCACCCGCACATGGATTTGTGCCAAAACGCGTTTTAAGCATGCGCATGCATCTTTTGGTAGACGCGGACGCAGTTTTCTGCAAAACCACACGATATGCATGCAAATGGTGCTTTTGGCAGAACGCGCGCGTCGATTTCTACCAAACGACGTGAAAAGCATGCCGATGCTGCTCTTTTTAGCACCCGCACATGGATTTGTGCCAAAACGCGTTTTAAGCATGCGCTTGCATCTTTTGGTAGACGCGGACGCAGTTTTCTGCAAAACCACACGATATGCATGCAAATGGTGCTTTTGGCAGAACGCGCGCGTGGATTTCTACCAAACGACGTGAAAAGCATGCCGATGCTGCTCTTTTTAGCACCCGCACATGGATTTGTGCCAAAACGCGTTTTAAGCATGCGCATGCATCTTTTGGTAGACGCGGACGCAGTTTTCTGCAAAACCACACGATATGCATGCAAATGGTGCTTTTCGCAGAACGCGCGTGTGGATTTCTACCAAACGACGTGAAAAGCATGCCGATGCTGCTCTTTTTAACATCCGCACATGGATTTGTGCCAAAACGCGTTTTAAGCATGCGCATGCATCTTTTGGTAGACGCGGACGCAGTTTTCTGCAAAACCACACGATAGGCATGCAAATGGTGCTTTTGGCAGAACGCGCGCGTGGATTTCTACCAAACGACGTGAAAAGCATGCCGATGCTGCTCTTTTTAGCACCCGCACATGGATTTGTGCCAAAACGCGTTTTTAGCATGCACATGCATCTTTTGGTAGACGCGGACGCAGTTTTCTGCAAAACCACACGATATGCATGCAAATGGTGCTTTTGGCAGAACGCGCGTGTGGATTTCTACCAAACGACGTGAAAAGCATGCCGATGCTGCTCTTTTTAGCACCCGCACATGGATTTGTGCCAAAACGCGTTTTAAGCATGCGCATGCATCTTTTGGTAGACGCGGACGCAGTTTTCTGCAAAACCACACGATATGCATGCAAATGGTGCTTTTGGCAGAACGCGCGCGTGGATTTCTACCAAACGACGTGAAAAGCATGCCGATGCTGCTCTTTTTAACATCCGCACATGGATTTGTGCCAAAGCGCGTTTTAAGCATGCGCATGCATCTTTTGGTAGACGCGGACGCAGTTTTCTGCAAAACCACACGATATGCATGCAAATGGTGCTTTTGGCAGAACGCGCGCGTGGATTTCTACCAAACGACGTGAAAAGCATGCCGATGCTGCTCTTTTTAACATCCGCACATGGATTTGTGCCAAAACGCGTTTTAAGCATGCGCATGCATCTTTTGGTAGACGCGGACGCAGTTTTCTGCAAAACCTCACGATATGAATGCAAATGGTGCTTTTGGCAGAACACGCGCGTGGATTTCTACCAAACGACGTGAAAAGCATGCCGATGCTGCTCTTTTTAGCACCCGCACATGGATTTGTGCCAAAACGCGTTTTTAGCATGCACATGCATCTTTTGGTAGACTCGGACGCAGTTTTCTGCAAAACCACACGATATGCATGCAAATGGTGCTTTTGGCAGAACGCGCGTGTGGATTTCTACCAAACGACGTGAAAAGCATGCCGATGCTGCTCTTCTTAGCACCCGCACATGGATTTGTGCCAAAACGCGTTTTAAGCATGCGCATGCATCTTTTGGTAGTCGCGGACGCAGTTTTCTGCAAAACCACACGATATGCATGCAAATGGTGCTTTTCGCAGAACGCGCGCGTGGATTTCTACCAAACGACGTGAAAAGCATGCCGATGCTGCTCTTTTTAACATCCGCACATGGATTTGTGCCAAAACGCGTTTTAAGCATGCGCATGCATCTTTTGGTAGACGCGGACGCAGTTTTCTGCAAAACCACACGATAGGCATGCAAATGGTGCTTTTGGCAGAACGCGCGTGTGGATTTCTACCAAACGACGTGAAAAGCATGCCGATGGTGCTCTTTTTAGCACCCGCACATGGATTTGTGCCAAAACGCGTTTCAAGCATGCGCATGCATCTTTTGGTAGACGCGGACGCAGTTTTCTGCAAAACCACACGATATGCATGCAAATGGTGCTTTTGGCAGAACGCGCGCGTGGATTTCTACCAAACGACGTGAAAAGCATGCCGATGCTGCTCTTTTTAACATCCGCACATGGATTTGTGCCAAAACGCGTTTTAAGCATGCGCATGCATCTTTTGGTAGACGCGGACGCAGTTTTCTGCAAAACCACACGATAGGCATGCAAATGGTGCTTTTGGCAGAACGCGCGCGTGGATTTCTACCAAACGACGTGAAAAGCATGCCGATGCTGCTCTTTTTAGCACCCGCACATGGATTTGTGCCAAAACGCGTTTTTAGCATGCACATGCATCTTTTGGTAGACGCGGACGCAGTTTTCTGCAAAACCACACGATATGCATGCAAATGGTGCTTTTGGCAGAACGCGCGTGTGGATTTCTACCAAACGACGTGAAAAGCATGCCGATGCTGCTCTTTTTAGCACCCGCACATGGATTTGTGCCAAAACGCGTTTTAAGCATGCGCATGCATCTTTTGGTAGACGCGGACGCAGTTTTCTGCAAAACCACACGATATGTATGCAAATGGTGCTTTTCGCAGAACGCGCGTGTGGATTTCTACCAAACGACGTGAAAAGCATGCCGATGCTGCTCTTTTTAACATCCGCACATGGATTTGTGCCAAAACGCGTTTTAAGCATGCGCATGCATCTTTTGGTAGACGCGGACGCAGTTTTCTGCAAAACCACACGATATGCATGCAAATGGTGCTTTTGGCAGAACGCGCGTGTGGATTTCTACCAAACGACGTGAAAAGCATGCCGATGCTGCTCTTTTTAGCACCCGCACATGGATTTGTGCCAAAACGCGTTTTAAGCATGCGCATGCATCTTTTGGTAGACGCGGACGCAGTTTTCTGCAAAACCACACGATATGCATGCAAATGGTGCTTTTGGCAGAACGCGCGCGTGGATTTCTACCAAACGACGTGAAAAGCATGCCGATGCTGCTCTTTTTAACATCCGCACATGGATTTGTGCCAAAGCGCGTTTTAAGCATGCGCATGCATCTTTTGGTAGACGCGGACGCAGTTTTCTGCAAAACCACACGATATGCATGCAAATGGTGCTTTTGGCAGAACGCGCGCGTGGATTTCTACCAAACGACGTGAAAAGCATGCCGATGCTGCTCTTTTTAACATCCGCACATGGATTTGTGCCAAAGCGCGTTTTAAGCGTGCGCATGCATCTTTTGGTAGACGCGGACGCAGTTTTCTGCAAAACCACACGATATGCATGCAAATGGTGCTTTTGGCAGAACGCGCGCGTGGATTTCTACCAAACGACGTGAAAAGCATGCCGATGCTGCTCTTTTTAACATCCGCACATGGATTTGTGCCAAAACGCGTTTTAAGCATGCGCATGCATCTTTTGGTAGACGCGGACGCAGTTTTCTGCAAAACCACACGATATGCATGCAAATGGTGCTTTTGGCAGAACGCGCGCGTGGATTTCTACCAAACGACGTGAAAAGCATGCCGATGCTGCTCTTTTTAACATCCGCACATGGATTTGTGCCAAAGCGCGTTTTAAGCATGCGCATGCATCTTTTGGTAGACGCGGACGAAGTTTTCTGCAAAACCACACGATAGGCATGCAAATGGTGCTTTTGGCAGAACGCGCGCGTGGATTTCTACCAAACGACGTGAAAAGCATGCCGATGCTGCTCTTTTTAACATCCGCACATGGATTTGTGCCAAAACGCGTTTTAAGCATGCGCATGCATCTTTTGGTAGACGCGGACGCAGTTTTCTGCAAAACCACACGATATGCATGCAAATGGTGCTTTTGGCAGAACGCGCGCGTGGATTTCTACCAAACGACGTGAAAAGCATGCCGATGCTGCTCTTTTTAACATCCGCACATGGATTTGTGCCAAAGCGCGTTTTAAGCATGCGCATGCATCTTTTGGTAGACGCGGACGCAGTTTTCTGCAAAACCACACGATAGGCATGCAAATGGTGCTTCTGGGAGAACGCGCGCGTGGATTTCTACCAAACGACGTGAAAAGCATGCCGATGCTGCTCTTTTTAGCACCCGCACATGGATTTGTGCCAAAACGCGTTTTAAGCATGCGCATGCATATTTTGGTAGACGCGGACGCAGTTTTCTGCAAAACCACACGATATGCATGCAAATGGTGCTTTTGGCAGAACGCGCGCGTGGATTTCTACCAAACGACGTGAAAAGCATGCCGATGCTGCTCTTTTTAACATCCGCACATGGATTTGTGCCAAAACGCGTTTTAAGCATGCGCATGCATCTTTTGGTAGACGCGGACGCAGTTTTCTGCAAAACCACACGATATGCATACAAATGGTGCTTTTGGCAGAACGCGCGCGTGGATTTCTACCAAACGACGTGAAAAGCATGCCGATGCTGCTCTTTTTAACATCCGCACATGGATTTGTGCCAAAGCGCGTTTTAAGCATGCGCATGCATCTTTTGGTAGACGCGGACGCAGTTTTCTGCAAAACCACACGATATGCATGCAAATGGTGCTTTTGGCAGAACGCGCGCGTGGATTTCTACCAAACGACGTGAAAAGCATGCCGATGCTGCTCTTTTTAACATCCGCACATGGATTTGTGCCAAAACGCGTTTTAAGCATGCGCATGCATCTTTTGGTAGACGCGGACGCAGTTTTCTGCAAAACCACACGATATGCATGCAAATGGTGCTTTTGGCAGAACGCGCGCGTGGATTTCTACCAAACGACGTGAAAAGCATGCCGATGCTGCTCTTTTTAACATCCGCACATGGATTTGTGCCAAAACGCGTTTTAAGCATGCGCATGCATCTTTTGGTAGACGCGGACGCAGTTTTCTGCAAAACCACACAATATGCATGCAAATGGTGCTTTTGGCAGAACGCGCGCGTGGATTTCTACCAAACGACGTGAAAAGCATGCCGATGCTGCTCTTTTTAACATCCGCACATGGATTTGTGCCAAAACGCGTTTTAAGCATGCGCATGCATCTATTGGTAGACGCGGACGCAGTTTTCTGCAAAACCACACGATATGCATGCAAATGGTGCTTTTGGCAGAACGCGCGTGTGGATTTCTACCAAACGACGTGAAAAGCATGCCGATGCTGCTCTTTTTAGCACCCGCACATGGATTTGTGCCAAAACGCGTTTTAAGCATGCGCATGCATCTTTTGGTAGACGCGGACGCAGTTTTCTGCAAAACCACACGATATGCATGCAAATGGTGCTTTTGGCAGAACGCGCGCGTGGATTTCTACCAAACGACGTGAAAAGCATGCCGATGCTGCTCTTTTTAACATCCGCACATGGATTTGTGCCAAAACGCGTTTTTAGCATGCGCATGCATCTTTTGGTAGACGCGGACGCAGTTTTCTGCAAAACCACACGATAGGCATGCAAATGGTGCTTTTGGCAGAACGCGCGCGTGGATTTCTACCAAGCGTGAAAAGCATGCCGATGCTGCTCTTTTTAACATCCGCACATGGATTTGTGCCAAAGCGCGTTTTAAGCATGCGCATGCATCTTTTGGTAGACGCGGACGCAGTTTTCTGCAAAACCACACGATATGCATGCAAATGGTGCTTTTGGCAGAACGCGCGCG